>NC_134892.1:16571067-16588567 GCF_041734735.1 Babylonia areolata
TCGTTCTTTAGTTTAGTGTCTTTTCACTATCAGTGATATTAGACGATTTAAAAAAAAATAAAAAGAGAAAAAAAGGGAGGTTGGGGAGGGGGGAGAGAGGGAAGAGGAAAACAGAAAAGGTAGAAAACTACCAAAAACTGCATAACTAACATGCAATTAATTTAACAGTAATAATTCAATAATGATGATAATAATAATACTCATAATAATAATAATTAGAAACCATTAACGCAATTCTGAAGCACATTAAAGGAATGTAGAAATAGGGCTATGAACAAATGCCTGTGAAAGTTCGACCATAAGAACCTCGTCAGAAATAATTTTCCAAACATCATCTGCAGAATAGTTATTCTCTTTGAAATACTTGGGCAAGAAGGTACGTAACTGCTGACAGTGAAACAATTATGCAAGCTGAACTGCTTACCACAGATGCATGTAACATTTTTACTATACTTTGTTTCAGCGCATCAAGTTTTCTACGGAAGAAAGTAGAGGTTATTAATCTTGTATAGCAAGCTGACGGATTCGGTATCTTTTCGTTAATAATAATCTCGGGGAATAATGTCTCTTTATGTTTTAAAAACTTTTCCTTCCATCGGTTATGAAATCGACCCCATTTGATTTTTCTAACAAAGTGTATGCCTCAGTAGCACGTACAATTCTTTCGCCATTGTTTGCATAGAAGACTTGCTCACATGTAAATCGCTTGCAACTTTTCTAAGAGATTTATAGGTCCCCGAGTTCTCCTCCTGGGATTGAATCAGTTCCTCAACACGGTCCTTGTTCCGAACACGCAGTCTTGGGTCTCCCACTGCCAATTTTACGTGCTACTGACCCTGTAGTGCGTATTTTAGCGATAAGTCTATTTACAGTGACATGACTCCACCCCTTGCCTGGAAATTCCTTTACGATCCTTCTTCCACCCCAGCCTTTCTCCTTGAAACAGTTTTCAATGGTAACCTTGTCACTTTCACTCAAAGGCATGGTTGATCCTTCCAACTGAAACTTTGGACAGAACTGATTTTGGATAGAGACGACAATAAAAATTAAAAAAAAAAAAAAAAATCAATAGACTTGACACACAGACAGGCTATTTTTAGACTGACACTGATTGACAGATGCCAACACCTGGTAGCTGGCATGAACATGATGAAGGTAACATTGCAGAGCTCTGATATTGGATTTTTTGACACGTTGTTTTGAATTTGACAATACTCGCATAATTTGCGTCCGAACGTTTAGATATTTTACAGATTTGTTGGTGATGCCATAAGGTTACTGTTTGAAAATTTTTCAATGAATTCGGTTTCTCTATCACTGAAAAAATACTTGTCAAAGAGCGGTTCACTTTTTGGGGGGACACCCGATATACATGTATTGAGAATAATAACTTGACATTTATATGTGTATATGTTTATGTGTGTCTTAGAACAACGGCAGATGTGTAAGTCAGCCAATGTGCTAATATCTCCACCGTTGGGAAATATTCATTCATTCATTCATTCTCTCTCTCTTTTTCCTCTCATCTCTCCCCCCCCCCCTCCTCTCTTTCTGCACCGCCCGGTCCCTTCTCTCTGTCTGGTTGTCCTCATCACCCACATCTAACCGAACGATGTGTCACATCAATGCATTGCACGTGAATCACCATCTGCCGGTCCCCCTGCCCCCGGCCACTGACCCGCACGGAGCTCATCCTCACTGTGGTCAGTGGTGCTGGTCTCTGTACCTGTCAACCCCTCGGCTCTGTCCTGTTGGACTTCTTCTGGTTGGTGTCCTTCGTCTTGTTCTTGTTCTGCTTCTTTTTTTGTTCTCTTTCTTGGGTTTGTTGTTGTGGTTGTTGTGTTGTTGTTGTTGTTGTTGTTCTTCTGGAGAATGAACTGGTGTTGTTGTTGGAGCAGAAGCGATGTGACTGGTGACTTGAGGAGTGACTGGCGAGATATGAAGTGAGCGGACAGAGGAAATGAGGCAGACAGTCTTCCTCTACACAGTGCCGCCACACGGTTCTTTGAATTCAACAGCAAACAGACAGTGATGGACATTCGTGTGTGTCGGGAGGGGGGTGGGGGTGGGGGTGGGGTTACATTCAGGCCTCATCCCAAAGTAAAGGGGTATACCTAAATATAATACAATTTAACGAAACATAAGCAAATTAACATTAATATAGGCAACAAAACATACATTATATTGGCTTTAAGAAGCATCGATTTCTCTCACTTTGAATGCCTTATAGAAGAACACGGAAATATTCAGTAAGGGAGGAGGGTGGGAGAGAGAGAGAGAGAGAGAGAGAGAGGCTTGATTAGGTAAAACAAAGAATAAAAGGCATTACAGAGAGAGAGAGAGAGAGAGAGAGAGAGAGAGAGAGACAGAGAGACAGAGAGACAGAGAGAGGTGGAGTAGGTAAAATTTAATAAAGAATAAAGGGTATGAGAGAGAGAGAGAGAGAGAGAGAGAGAGAGAGAGAGAGAGAGAGAGAGAGAGAGAGAATAAACGATAGAAGAGAGAAGACAGACAGACATACAGACAGAGCAGCCAATCAGACAGAACAGACAGTGCAGACAGACAGATAGAACAGACAGACAGACAGGAACAGAGACGGGTCCTGGTCAGTGCCGTCATCTGTATGAACCGTAGGGGTTGACAGCCGGGCTGTGCCAACACTCAGCACCAGATTTGTTTCCTGCCACCTCTAACGCTGCCCCCGAGGCTGGGCCACCCAGACAATCTGCCTCACCCCTCCACCCCTGAAGGTACAGGCGGACCCCGGACATCACTGAAGGGTCGGTGTTCCGTGCGTCACCCCACGCCTCCAGCACACCGCGTCACCCTCTCTCCAGTCCCACACCTCTCACGTCACGTCTCCCCCCTCCTCCCCCCTCCACATCGGAATCTCTTCCGTTATTAGTCTGGGACTGATGGGCTGATTATTGGATGGTTTTTTTTCTCCCCGTCTTGGTTCCTATGAAGGGAGGGGTTTTATTGGGAGTTATGGGGTGAGGAGGTGGGGGTGGTGGCGGATGTGGGGGTGAGTAGGTTCAAAGGGGATTCCTGTGTGCCATTCGTTGTGTCATCTGGTTTCCGTGTTATTGGGTTAGGGTGAAGGTCACAGTTCACGTTTTAATTTTTGGAGCATTGAAAAAAGAACGCTTTGTGTTAAGATCACATACGGAAACAGTTCGTAAAAATTGTAAGTTGTAAAAACAAAAGACTGACTTTTGACAAGAGGCGTCCAACGTTGAAACCATCGGTTTGTCTTCAGGGACTGTGTTAACTGGAGATAACAGTGGAGGTTAAAGCCTGAACCGGACTATAAATGGCGGGCGATTTGAATCAAGCCAGTTTCTCACCGGAGTCTGACACTGTGACGTCGGTGAAGGTTTATTCAAAATAAAAGCCTAATAAAGCTACGGTTTGGCTTCATTTATGGCAGAGAGCGAGATTTGCCTAGCAGCTTCCAATCTAGACCTGAATTGACTTTGGAAAGTACAAAATGTGTCAGCTACACGTAATACAAAATTTGAATGCAGAGAAAAGGGGCGCAACCGAAACCTTGCTCTCGGGAGTTAAGACTTTAAGGCAAGATGTAAGAGACGTTAGGAGTATTAGTCAGAAAAGAAAGCAACGATGGACAGTTAGGTAACACAGATCAGGTTGTGGACTGTTGATTTGAAGCTGTTTTTCTCGTTCATGTTATATTTAACGTTGGTGTCAATGTTGTTGATTTGAAGCAGTTGTCGTTCATGTTATATTTAACGTTGGTGTCATTGCTGTTGATTTGAAGCTGTTGTTGTCGTTCATGTTATATTTAACGTTGGTGTCATTGCTGTTGATTTGAAGCTGTTGTTGTCGTTCATGCTATATTTAACGTTGGTGTCATTGCTGTTGATTTGAAGCTGTTGTTGTCGTTCATGTTATATTTAACGTTGGTGTCATTGCTGTTGATTTGAAGCTGTTGTTGTCGTTCATGTTATATTTAACGTTGGTGTCATTGTTGTTGATTTGAAGCTGTTGTTGTCGTTCATGTTATATTTAACGTTGGTGTCATTGCTGTTGATTTGAAGCTGTTGTTGTCGTTCATGTTATATTTAACGTTGGTGTCATTGCTGTTGATTTGAAGCTGTTGTTGTCGTTCATGTTATATTTAACGTTGGTGTCATTGCTGTTGATTTGAAGCTGTTGTTGTCGTTCATGTTATATTTAACGTTGGTGTCATTGCTGTTGATTTGAAGCTGTTGTTGTCGTTCATGTTATATTTAACGTTGGTGTCATTGCTGTTGATTTGAAGCTGTTGTTGTCGTTCATGTTATATTTAACGTTGGTGTCATTGTTGTTGATTTGAAGCTGTTGTTGTCGTTCATGTTATATTTAACGTTGGTGTCATTGCTGTTGATTTGAAGCTGTTGTTGTCGTTCATGTTATATTTAACGTTGGTGTCATTGCTGTTGATTTGAAGCTGTTGTTGTCGTTTATGTTATATTTAACGTTGGTGTCATTGCTGTTGATTTGAAGCTGTTGTTGTCGTTCATGTTATATTTAACGTTGGTGTCATTGTTGTTGATTTGAAGCTGTTGTTGTCGTTCATGTTATATTTAACGTTGGTGTCATTGTTGTTGATTTGAAGCTGTTGTTGTCGTTCATGTTTGTAGCAGCCTGGAAACGCTAGGGGATCGTTTGACTGGAGTAAATGTTTGATCAGGAGCAATTAGTTTGATTGAGAAAGATCAGGGGGGTGGAAAGAAGGAGGAAGAGGAAGACAAGACAAAGAAGAAGAGAAGAAAAAGAAAAAGAAAAACAGGAAGAAAAACGAACAGGAAGCGGGGGAACAGGGCACCCGGGTCAACGGGAAAATAAAAACCAGCATCGGAAGAAGAAGAAACAGTCAGGCTGATGGAGACAGTGCGCGGGCAAATGGTACAGCAGCAGTAGTTGTGGCAGTGTGGTGGTGATGCCGCTAGTGTAGCAGTGGTAGTAGTGGAAGTAGCAGCAGCAGTAGTTGTGGCAGTGTGGTGGTGATGCCGCTAGTGTAGCAGTGGTAGTAGTGGAAGTAGCAGCAGCAGTAGTTGTGGCAGTGTGGTGGTAATGCCGCTAGTGTAGCAGTGGTAGTAGTGGAAGTAGCAGCAGCAGTAGTTGTGGCAGTGTGGTGGTGATGCCGCTAGTGTAGCAGTGGTAGTAGTGGAAGTAGCAGCAGCAGTAGTTGTGGCAGTGTGGTGGTAATGCCGCTAGTGTAGCAGTGGTAGTAGTGGAAGTAGCAGCAGCAGTAGTTGTGGCAGTGTGGTGGTAATGCCGCTAGTGTAGCAGTGGTAGTAGTGGAAGTAGCAGCAGCAGTAGTTGTGGCAGTGTGGTGGTGATGCCGCTAGTGTAGCAGTGGTAGTAGTGGAAGTAGCAGCAGCAGTAGTTGTGGCAGTGTGGTGGTAATGCCGCTAGTGTAGCAGTGGTAGTAGTGGAAGTAGCAGCAGCAGTAGTTGTGGCAGTGTGGTGGTGATGCCGCTAGTGTAGCAGTGGTAGTAGTGGAAGTAGCAGCAGCAGTAGTTGTGGCAGTGTGGTGGTGATGCCGCTAGTGTAGCAGTGGTAGTAGTGGAAGTAGCAGCAGCAGTAGTTGTGGCAGTGTGGTGGTAATGCCGCTAGTGTAGCAGTAGTAGTAGTGGAAGTAGCAGCAGCAGTAGTTGTGGCAGTGTGGTGGTGATGCCGCTAGTGTAGCAGTGGTAGTAGTGGAAGTAGCAGCAGCAGTAGTTGTGGCAGTGTGGTGGTAATGCCACTAGTGTAGCTGTGGTAGTAGTGGAAGTAGCAGCAGCAGCAATAGTAGTATGAGTAGTAGTAGTAGTAGCAGAAGACGCAGAAGGCAGTGAAGAAATGAAATAACTGGTGTATTGATAAATTCACAAAAATACAGACTCAAGATCCTCTGGAATGTGTCCCAATATCTGTAAAGAAAACTGAAGGAGCAATCAATCAACCAAACAGTAAGAATGACCAAAACACTGACCAGTACAACCCGGTCCAGAATTTTCTGCAATGCATCTAACTCCCACCATCTATGCACGGAAAAACAACAAAACGTATCACACTTCGTTCTTCCTTTAGCATCCTCCCTCCCTCCCTTGTCCCCCCCCCTCCATGTTCCTCACAGACAGAGAGACAGACAGACAGACAGACAGACAGAGAAGACAAACAAAGACAGGGAGCTGTCAAACCCGGGATTTAATTTCCAAGCGGCCAGTCTTTCTAACAGCGTTTAATAAGAAATAAGAGAGAAATAAACGAAGACTGAATTAACACGACACACAGAATAAAAACCCAAATTACTTTCCAATATAAAAAAGGAGTGAAAACCGAAGTCTGCATCCATTATCGTTTGTAGGGTTCCATTCAATTGTGTTTAAGCCGTTCGCAGTTCTGTCTGTGTGTCTGTCTGTGTGTCTGTCTGTCTGTGTGTCTGTCTGTGTGTCTGTCTGTCTGTCTGTCTCTCTCCTCTCTCTGTGTGTGTGTGTGTGTGTGTGTGTGTGTGTGTGTGTGTGTGTTGCAAAACATGATAAGTGCCCCTAGTATACACATAGCAAAAGATCTTATTATAACCTTATTTTCATTCTGAAATAGAAGAGAACATGATAAATTATCAAGCATTGAAAGATATTCATATTACAGAATACACCTTTGTCTTATTTCCTGATATGATTGACAGACAGTCCTTCTGTGAACATCATAGTACATGTTTGTTTAATTTCCTGATATGATTGACAGACAGTCCTTCTGTGAACATCATAGTACATGTTTGTTTAATTTCCTGATATGATTGACAGACAGTCCTTCTGTGAACATCATAGTACATGTTTGTTTAATTTCCTGATATGATTGACAGATAGTCCTTCTGTGAACATCATAGTACACGTTTGTTTTATTTCCTGATATGATTGACAGATAGTCCTTCTGTGAACATCATAGTACACGTTTGTTTTATTTCCTGATATGATTGACAGACAGTCCTTCTGTGAACATCATAGTACATGTTTGTTTAATTTCCTGATATGATTGACAGATAGTCCTTCTGTGAACATCATAGTACACGTTTGTTTTATTTCCTGATATGATTGACAGATAGTCCTTCTGTGAACATCATAGTACACGTTTGTTTAATTTCCTGATATGATTGACAGATAGCCCTTCTGTGAACATCATAGTACATGTTTGTTTAATTTCCTGATATGATTGACAGATAGTCCTGTGAACATCATAGTACACGTTTGTTTTATTTCCTGATATGATTGACAGATAGTCCTTCTGTGAACATCATAGTACACGTTTGTTTTATTTCCTGATATGATTGACAGATAGTCCTGTGAACATCATAGAGCACGTTTGTTTTATTTCCTGATATGATTGACAGATAGTCCTGTGAACATCATAGAGCACGTTTGTCTTATTTCCTGATATGATTGACAGATAGCCCTTCTGTGAATATCATAGAGCACGTTTGTCTTATTTCCTGATATGATTGACAGATAGCCCTTCTGTGAACATCATAGTACACGTTTGTTTTATTTCCTGATATGATTGACAGATAGCCCTTCTGTGAACATCATAGAGCACGTTTGTCTTATTTCCTGATATGATTGACAGATAGTCCTTCCGTGAACATCATAGAGCACGTTTGTCTTATTTCCTGATATGATTGACAGATAGCCCTTCTGTGAACATCATAGTACACGTTTGTCTTATTTCCTGATATGATTGACAGATAGCCCTTCTGTGAACATCATAGAGCAGACGCCAAACGGAAAACTGAGGAATGCAGTTTAGAAACAGTGACAGCCAGTAAAAGTTGTTCATGCTGCAGTCATATGAACACATCATCAAGCGCTGTGCCTGCCACTTCACTGACTTTCAGTTTCAATCTTGGCAACCAGCCATGTGCTGTTTTAATTCATAATGAATGTATGAACTTATGAAACAAGGAGGGGTGAGTTGAGGAAGGGGTTAGGGTGGATGGGGGGGTGGGGGGGTGGAGGCGGGAGGGAGGACAGCAGAGAGGGAGGGAGATAGGTGGAGATACAGAGAAAGATAGAGGGAAAGAAAGAAAGGTGGTGGTGGGGGGGGGGGGGGGGGTGGAGGCGGGAGGGAGGACAGCAGAGAGGGAGGGAGATAGGTGGAGATACAGAGAAAGATAGAGGGAAAGAAAGAAAGGTGGTGGTGGTGGTGGGGTGGGGGGGTGGAGGCGGGAGGGAGGACAGCAGAGAGGGAGGGAGATAGGTGGAGATACAGAGAAAGATAGAGGGAAAGAAAGAAAGGTGGTGGTGGGGGTGGGGGGGTGGGAGGGAGGACAACAGGGAGGGAGGGAGATAGGTGGAGATACAGAGAAAGATAGAGGGAAAGAAAGAAAGGTGGTGGTGGTGGGGGGGGGGGTAGGGGTGGGGTGGGAGGACAGCAGAGAGGGAGGGAGATAGGTGGAGATACAGAGAAAGATAGAGGGAAAGAAAGAAAGGTGGTGGTGGGGGGGGGGAGAGGCGGGAGGGAGGACAGCAGAGAGGGAGGGAGATAGGTGGAGATACAGAGAAAGATAGAGGGAAAGAAAGAAAGGTGGTGGTGGGGGTGGGGGGGTGGGAGGGAGGACAACAGGGAGGGAGGGAGATAGGTGGAGATACAGAGAAAGATAGAGGGAAAGAAAGAAAGGTGGTGGTGGGGGGGGGGGGGGTGGGAGGGAAGGGGGAGGGTGCATATACAGAGGTCGACAGAGAGGGAGAGAGAAAAGGCGGTAATGGGTGGACAAAGAGGAGAGACAGAGAGGGGAGACAGAGAGGGAGACAGAGAGGGGAGGAACAGAGACAGAGAGAGACAGAGAGGGGAGACAGAGAGGGGAGGAACAGAGACAGAGAGAGACAGAGAGGGAAGGAACAGAGACAGAGAGAGACAGAGAGGGGAGACAGAGAGGGGAGACAGAGAGGAGAGACAGAGAGGGAAGGAACAGAGACAGAGAGAGACAGAGAGGACCGGAGCAATAACGAAAGTAAAACAAAGAGCCCCCAATCACAGACGTTGTGCAAACAAGCCAGCAGGCCTGCTCCAGTGAAATGAAGCTGGCAAAGAGAAGGATTGTCGCCCCTGCATGGATTGTCGCCCCTGCATGGATTGTTGTCGGTGACATCACACGCAGCCTCACTTTACATATCGTCCCCCTCTACACTGTTGGTGTTGTTGTGTGTGTGCGTGGGTTCGTGTGCGCACGCGCGTGTGAGATTGTTGTGTGCCTGTTTGTGTAAGTGTATGCGTGCGTGTGTATTTCGCGTGTGTGTTTGAGAATACATTCGTGTTTATATAAAACGGGAAGTGTGGTGGGAGAGGTAGGAGTATGATAATTATGTTCAGGTGTATTTGGCGTGTGTGTGTATGCTTGTGAGTGTGCGTGCATTTTTTCGTGTTCGTGTGTGCGGATGTGTCGTGCGTGTGTGTGTGTGTGTGCGCTATCAAATCTGCGAGGGCACAGTCCTTCAACGACTCTACACTACGTCACCACTCCTCACAACAGCACCAGCGCACGGGGGCGACAATAAGAACAGTGATGGCTGCACGTATTGTTGCCGGCGACAATCTATGCAGGGGCGACAACAGATGCCGCAACAAGCTCCACAAGTCTGGTCCAACGCTGTTGTTTTCGCTTCAGTTGTCACTGCCTCCCTTCTCTGACCTGTCCCTTGTTCCTCTGATGATTTATCTCCTGGAGAGAGAGAGAGAGAGATGAGGTAAACAAGCAAAATGAGAGAGGAAATAAGAGAGTGTAGGTACAGACGGAAACGATATATTTCAATAAGGAAATGTGATAACGAAATGTAACAATAATGATGAGTTTAGGAGCGGAGCGTAAAGGATTAACAAAGAAAACAAGATAAACAACATCATGTCACTGCTCCTCATACTACCGATTCAACTAACACACAATGTACATCGGAACAAACCCAAACACTTCATAAAAAGTGTTTTGGTCTTGTCCTATACTAATCACTTGACATGTGCACACAGCAACAATGGCAGAAGATACGTACAAACACAAATCAGCTTTTTATCCAAGACTGAACAGCCTTTCAATCCTGAGTATGCTACACAGAATACACCGTACAATACCGAACAAACACATGGTTACCTGGTCGGGCTTTTGACTCGAAATAAACAACAACGCGACCAAGAGCGTAAATGATTAACAAACAATAAAGAGTGGTAACTCTCTCCATACACAAGGAACACAACTTCAAGTCAATGCTGCTTATGCTACCGATTCAGCTAGCACACAGGAAAATAAAAGGTACATTGGAACAAACCCAGACACTTCCTCAAAAAGGAAACTCCGGGTTTGTACTTGTACCAGTCACTTGACACGTGCACACGGCAGCAATGACAGGGGAAAATGTGCATGCATTTTTCACCCAGCTCTGGGTACTGAACCACAGGCAGGAGACAGCCTTCATGGCTCACCCGTTAGTCCTCCTGGTTAAAAAAACAAACAAACAAACAAACAACAACAACAACAACAAACTGGAACCCAAAAGGCCGTTCATAGGAAGGAAGGGGATGTGGGTCTACCAGCACACACACACACACACACACACACACACAGACACACAGAGACACACACACACACACACACACACACACACACACACACACATCTGTTTATCTATCTGTCTGTCTAGGCTTATCCAACTCGTACTTTAGCTCAATAATATTTGTCAAACTGAAAGTTGTGTGTGTTAGAATCCGAGATAAGACAGAAGCTAAAGCTAGCTCTGGTTTAAATAGCCCACGTTCATCGGCATTTCAATGTTTTACGATCATACTACAGATCCACCATTCTTAGAAAATTCCAGGGTTTCCATCACGGTTTTCAGTTTAGATAAAAGTTAACGAAATCACCGAGCACATTTTCACACAATATACAATAATCATTTCGGATCAGTCCAGTTTTTTCGTTAGAATTATGATTGGTGGATTGACCCCTTCCCTCCCTCCACCCCCCCCCCCCCCCCCCGCCCCCTCACCACAGCAGTTTCAAACTTTTCCTGTCTTCATCGATAAATCGATACATACAATCCACACACAAAATCGATTTTCGGTGATCTTCTATCTTAGGGTTATTTTCATTCGTGTTAACAATTGCATTACCGCAACATGACGGCGAGTAAACCGCATAACTAGGTCCATTATATATTTAATGCTCACCATAAAGAAACGCAGCTTTGCATATCTATTGAAACGTTGTGCTGGCTTGTGCCAGTCAGTCTTCGCTACATCGGATCCACATTTCATTAATATCCAAACTTGTTATATGTTCGTATCTCCCAAAACTTTTAATCTCCCATGACTTTAGCGATCAGATACTTTACAGCAAATATTAGTTGATGTATGGTGAAGGGTTCTCTCAGGGAATTTTCAGGCAGGGAGACTGACCAAAAGTGCTGTCGACTGGAATGTTCGGTGCCCTCTAAAATATTCCAAGACAATAAACTCATCGATATCTATTGTCATTCGGTGTGTTCTGTCCAAAATTTCTTTTCCCTTTAACTTCAGACAAGAAAAAAGGCATTTTCAATGAAAGAATGTTGAAACTGAAGTTTACCACACACACGCGCGCGTACGCAATGACAGAGAGACACAGACAACCTAAATACATGATTATCATATAGACTCACTTTATTGACACACGTGAGCCAGAAATGGGGAGTGGGTGGATACATGGAAAATGAACACAATAAATAAATATCAACAAGTAAGTAAGCAAAATTGGATGCTAAACAACGCATAAGATATTAATGAAAAAGACGGACGTCGAACGGTGAACAACAGGAACTCTCTCTCTCACCCACCCACCCACACACACATACATACACACACAGTCACACACACACACACACACACACACACACACACACACACGCACACACACATTCTCTCTCTCTCTCTCGCGCGCACACCACCATCACCACCACAACCACAACCACCATCCTCAGTCTCTCACCAGCACCAGCAGCAGCACCGGAATGCAATAGTCGTGTTCTATAAATCAGAGGGATGTGAGGGGAAAGAGGAGGCTGAGGGAAGGGCAGGGAGGGGTCACTGACGTCACATCCTGAATATGAAACTGTAGATGGAGAGACAGAGACAGAGACAGACAGCCAGACAGGCAGACAGACAGCTGGACAGACAGATGGTTGGAGACAGACGGATATATAGACAGATAGAGAGAACTGAATACATTTTATTTTCTGAGGGTAATGCAAGATAATGCTTCTTTTCATCCAGCCCTCGAAGGGGAAACAGCAACATAAACAAAGAGGGGAATGACTGTATCAGTATAGCATGCACACACACACACACACACACACACACACACACACACACACACACACACACACACAACACACACAGGTGGAGAGAGAGAAGGACAAACAGACAGACAGAGACAGAGACAGAGAGATAGTTGCAAAAAGATAGGGAGGGACAAACAGACAGATGATTTGAGAGGGAGAGACAGACAGACAGACAGACAGAAACAAAGACACAGATGCAAAAAGTGACAGAGAGAGATGGATGAAGAGAGAGACAGACAGACAGACAGACAGATAGACAAACTGAGGGTTGGAAAGAGAGAGAGAGAGGGTGGCAGACAGACAAGCAGACAGTCAGACAGACAGACAAACAGACAGACAGAGGGTCAGAGAGATACGGATAGTTTATTCAATAAAGGCAATGGCCCCTCGTGAAGGGGGTATAGTGAACCAACATTCCAAAAAGAAAATCAACACTGACAACAGTAAATGATGAACTGCAAGTGATCAACTGTTAACTGGATAGTGCATAACTACTAATGATTAACTACATAATACACTGCGAAATTTAAATGCTTCATACATTAAGTAAACTGCGAACTGTTTTGTATGGTTTTCGTTACTTGATGACATAAGCATGGCAAGTCAGTTTTAAGTAAGGCGTCTATAACATTTTTGTGGAATCAACGGACAGACAGACAGACAGAGAACAAAAAGAGACAGAGATGGGTGGAGAAAGAGAGAGAGAGAGAGAGAGAGAGAGAGAGAGAGAGAGACAGACAGACAGACAGACAGACAGACAGACAGACAGACAGACAGAGAGTCAGAGAGATACATAAAGAGACACACACACACACACACAGAGATACAGATACGGAGAGAGAGAGAGAGAGAGAGAGAGAGAGAGAGAGAGAGAGAGACAGACAGACAGACAGACAGACAGACAGACAGACAGACAGACAGAGAGTCAGAGAGAGACAAAGAGACAGAGAGATACATAAAGAGACAGAGAGAGATACAGATACGGAGAGAGAGAGAGAGAGAGAGAGAGAGAGAGAGAGACAGACAGACAGACAGACAGACAGACAGACAGATACATAAAGAGACGCACACACACAGATACAGATACGGAGAGAGAGAGAGAGAGAGAGAGAGAGAGAGAGAGAGAGAGAGAGAGAGAGAGAGGGAGAGGAAGACCCTGTTTCATCCCCTGAGAAAAAAGATAGGAAGTGTGAATTGTGAGACAGGGGAGTTCCGGGCCTCCTCTATCTTCCTGCGGCCTGATACAGCCAGGGGGAAGGGGTGGGGGGGGGGGGGGTGGGGGGGCGTGGCTTTTGATCGTTGGCAACTGGAGAGCTGCAGTGGGTTTTTACAGTGGTGGGGGTGGTGGTGGTAGTGGTGCCGTGTGTGTGTGTGTGTGTGTGTGTGTGCACGCGCGTGAGAGAGGAAGGGTGAGAGAGAGAGAGAGAGAGAGAGAGAGAGAGAGAGTGTGTGTGTGTGTCTGTGTGTGTGTGATACTGCAGCTTCGCTTTAGATAAAAACAAAAACAACAAACAAAAAAACCGAGTTGAAAATAAAGCTCACCAGAAAAGTGTGTTGTAAATGGCAAAGTTTTGATTTGAAAAGGAAAAAACCCCCAAACAAAACCAACAACAACCGACATTTAATTCATACATCGCCAGAATAGTGGTTGGGGGGATCAATGATGAAACCAGAACAATACAGAAAGACAGAAACAGACGGTTTGGAATGGGGGACATCGTACATGTTCAGTGAGCTGGGTGGGTGGAGAGGCCAGACGTTGAAGGCAGTCACCGTGGACGTTATCGTCCCCATCCTACAGTCACCCACATAAACTGTATCCTCGGGTCACGGGGCGCCCAGTTTATCGGAATGCCACGTGTTCTTCACTCTTTTGATAATCTGTCATAGATTATGAGAGAGAGACAGAGACAGAAAGACAGAGAGAGAGAATGAATGAATGAATGAATGAATGAATGAATCTTTATTTTCCAACGGTGAAGACATTACCACTTTGGCTGACTTACACAAATGCCGTTGTTCTAAGAGACACACAAACATGCACGCATGTCTCTCATTGAGAGAGAGAGAGAGAGAGAGAGAGAGAGAGAGAGAGAGAGAGAGAGACAGAGACAGAGACAGAGAGACAGAGAGAGACAGAGAGAGACAGAGGCAGACACATAGGCATGCTGACAGACACGACAGACAGAAAATCAGACAGACATATGGACAGACAATCACACAAATTCAGTCAGACGTAGACAGAGAGACACAGACAGACAGAGAGACACAGACAGACAGAGAGACACAGACAGACAGACAGACAGACACAGACAGACAGAGAGACACAGACAGACACAGACAGACACAGACAGACAGACAGACAGACACAGACAGACAGAGAGACACAGACAGACACAGACAGACAGAGAGACACAAAACAGACAGAGAGACACAGACAGACAGACAGACACAGACAGACAGACAGAGAGACACAGACAGACAGACAGACACAGACAGACTGAGAGACACAAAACAGACAGAGAGACACAGACAGACAGACAGACACAAACAGAGAGACACAGACAGACAGACACAGACAGACAGAGAGACACAAAACAGAGAGACACAGACAGACAGACAGACAGAGAGACACAGACAGACAGGGAGACACAGACAGACAGACAGAGAGACACAGACAGACAGACACAGACAGACAGACACAGACAGACAGAGAGGCACAGACAGACACAGACAGACACAGATACAGACAGACACAGACAGAGAAATGCAGACAGAGGGACACAGACAGACAGACACAGACAGACAGAGAGACGCAGACAGACAGACAGACAGACACAGACAGACAGAGAGACGCAGACAGACAGACAGACAGACAGAGAGACGCAGACAGACAGACAGACACAGACAGACAGACAGACAGAGAGACGCAGACAGACAGACAGACAGACACAGACAGACAGATAGGCACAGACAGACAGACACAGACAGACAGAGAGACGCAGACAGACAGACAGACAGACAGAGACAGAGAGACGCAGACAGACAGACAGAGAGACGCAGACAGACAGACAGACACAGACAGACAGAGAGACGCAGACAGACAGACAGACAGAGAGACGCAGACAGACAGACAGACAGAGAGACGCAGACAGACAGACAGACACAGACAGACAGAGAGACGCAGACAGACAGACAGACACACAGAGAGACGCAGACAGACAGACAGACACAGACAGAGAGACGCAGACAGACAGAGAGACGCAGACAGACAAAGACAGTATTTCTTCATGTTGTGTCGAAAATGTTGTCCTGCCTTGTGTCATCCATCCCAAACAGTTTGTCCTTGGACGTGGAGATAAAACACGGAGAAAGACGTCAGGCAGTGAAGGTGACGGGGCTGAACGGCATGGGTGTCTGTCGCTATGTGCTGACTACAGTCCGTCTGTCTGTCCGTCCATCCATCTGCATGTCTGTCCCTATGTCCGTCCATCCATCTGCATGTCTGTCCCTATGTCCGTCCATCCATCTGCATGTCTGTCGAAGTTTTTATCAGTTTCTGTTTGTCTGTCTGTTTCACTGTGATGTCTGTCTCTATCTCTTACTGTTATCTTTCTACTCTTGAATTTTTTATGTTCGTCTCTGTCAGTTTTTCATTCTGTCTGTGTCTCTGATTCCTCATCTCCTCTCTCTCTCTCTATTGTCTCCCTGTCTTGCTGTCTGTATCGCCTCAGAGGCGGTCCTTTGCTCCCCATACTTCGCCAGCACCAGGAAAGAAACCATGCCTTCAGCACAGCTTACCTTCAGGACCGTCTGTAGCTCCTTCCTCCCGGGCCTCATCTCCTTCGTGATGCACATGTCCGCCGAGAATAACAGACCGCGCATCGCCATGCTGGCACCGCAGACCACACTACACGGTGTCACCCCTGGCCTGCCCCTCGCCCTTTTGTTCCGGGGCAGTTTGCTGATGAGGTGTGGAGACGTGGAGCAGAACTCTGATCCTGGCCCCAAGACGGACGGCCTGAGGCAGAACAGGTTGGGCAGGGGCTGACGCAGGACCATCGCGGACAGACAACGTCCTCTTCCCAGCAACCTTCCCGCATTGATGTCATCGACATGCTGCAGTTCTTGAACAGTAAGTTCTGGGACACGAGCACTGCAGTGTGTGAGGTGAGGAAGTGCGGGTTCTCAGAAAAAACAACGAGGTGATCCAAGGTGAATTCCGATTTTTTTTGGACCAGATTCTATCAGTTAGAACTGAAGACTGATGAAGTGAGGTGGTAGGGTGGAGGGCACGTCCAAAGGAAACAACCTGATCTTCTATGGGGTGAGCAGGGATGACAACGAGACAGATGACCAGTGTGAGGGAGAGGTGCAGGACCTTTTTCCGGACAAACTGGACTGGCTTCATCGTTTGAATGGAAGGCTGCACTCGAATAGCAAGGTGCTGGTTTTTGGATTTTGGTTTTGTTTTTTTTTGCTGTGTAAGTCAGGACAGCGAGGCAGACAGTACAAATGCGAACGTGCAGGATGTTGCGTGCAGGATATGTTGCGTGCAGGATATGTTGCGTGCAGGATATGTTGGATATGTTGCGTGCAGGATATGTTGGATATGTTGCGTGCAGGATATGTTGTGTGCAGGATATGTTGCGTGCAGGATATGTTGGATATGTTGCGTGCAGGATATGTTACGTGCAGGATATGATGGATATGTTGCGTGCATGATATGTTACGTGCAGGATATGTTGCGTGCAGGATATGTTGGATATGTTGCGTGCAGGATATATTGCGTGCAGGATATGTTGCGTGCAGGATATGTTGGATATGTTGCGTGCAGGATATGTTGGATATGTTGTGTGCAGGATATGTTGTGTGCTGGATATGTTGCGTGCAGGATATGTTACGTGCAGGATATGTTGGATATGTTGCCTGCAGGATATGTTGCCTGCAGGATATGTTGCGTGCAGGATATGTTGGATATGTTGCGTGCAGGATATGTTGCATGCAGGATATGTTACGTGCAGGATATGTTGGATATGTTGCGTGCAGGATGTTACGTGCAGGATATGATGGATATGTTGCGTGCAGGATATGTTACGTGCAGGATATGTTGCGTGCAGGATATGTCGGATATGTTGCTTGCAGGATAT
>NC_134892.1:16591067-16596067 GCF_041734735.1 Babylonia areolata
ATTCTTGGCTTCCACAACAACAGGGAACTTTTAACAAGTTGTCCTGTCCGCTCAAAATCCTGACAAAGTAACAGATGCAACACACACACACACACACACACACACACACACACACACACAGAGGCCATAATCCAAAGCTGTGGTTGAGACTCCCCCCCCCCTCCCCCGCTCCCGGCCAAACAAAATACGTTCGTGGAGTGGGGTGGGGAGGTGAACAGAAGGGAACACGGTGGTGAACGATGCACCTGTGTACCCCATTCTGTCTGTCTGTCTGTCTGTCTGTCCGTCTCTTTGTGCATGAAATACATAGAAATGGATGACAATTCCCTTTAACTGATATGAGCCATAGAGAAGCCATACAGTCGCAAACAGCACAATTTTCTGTGCATTTCTGTGTATGAGGATTTTTGCTGTGTCACCTGTCATCTGCCAGGCCTCAGTCTCCTGACATACCAAGTTAGCGTCACGGGAACATAAGTAGTTCACAGTTGATGTACGCCTCTACTCCGTCATAATGACATAATTCTGTCAAGCCAGGAGAGAGGAGAGAACACGGCCATTATCCACACCCGAAAATGCTTGATGACATGCTCAAGGTTTTCTCTTTTTACTGGGGAAAATGGTCACTACGTGTCCCCGATGTTGAATCCCGAAGCTCTCGTGTGCGCTCTGACATCCTTGTCCCACAAACCCTTGAAACGGAAGCGGAAATGGCGCCGTGGACACGGGTAGTGTCACTGCAGGTCAGCGGATAAACCGCCATTAGTGGGGAGATAACTCTCAGGTCTCATATTGACAGTCGGAGGCTTCCTTCCTCCCTAAGGGCAGATAACCCCCTGGATTTCAGCAACACATTACGCCATGTTTCTGTACGGGGAAGAGGGAAACTTGTGACAGGATACTAACTTCTCTGGCGTTTTGCCCCGGTGACCGGCAGATAAAGGGTGTCCACAGGGAGATAAGGCGGTCAGAGGAGCACATGTGTCCATGTGAGTTGTAGCACACTATGGGAGATAATCAGCAAAATACTGGATTCTAACCCCAGACCTGTCAGCTTGAGGGGGGGGGGGGGGGGGGGGAGTGTGGCAGCTGGGGACAGTGCACAGCGGCAGCGTTCCCAGCGGAGGTGAAGGTTTCCGTGCAGGCATGCCTGACTTCTGCTTTGTCCCTGTGGTAACATGTTCTGGTAATCCTGTGAAGTCAAACGACATATGGACATGCTGTCAAGATACATGATTGACTCCTGTCTGTCACTGTGTGTGGTAACATGTTCTGGTAATCCTGTAAAGTCAAACGACATATGGACATGCTATCAAGATACATGATTGACTCCTGTCTGTCACTGTGTGTGGTAACATGTTCTGGTAATCCTGTAAAGTCAAACGACATATGGACATGCTGTCAAAATGCATGACGGACTCCTGTCTGTCTGTCTGTGTGTCCGTCAGTCTGTAAGGACTGGATAGACAGATCTGTCAAAAGGACAGCAGGGAGCCTCACGGATTACCAGTGTCACAGTGTATGCACTTTGATCCATGAGTCGTGTCAACAACAATAACAGCAACTGAAGAAAAACAACAACAACAACTGCCTATTAACAACAACTATAGCAATGATAATGACAATGACGATGATGATGAAGACAATGATGACAATGATGATGACAATGACGATGACAATGACGATGATGATGATGACAATGATGATGATGATGACAATGATGATGACAATGACGATGACAATGACGATGATGATGATGACAATGATGATGATGATGACAATGATGATGATGATGATGACAATGATGATGATGATGAGTGACGTGTGCGTGGTGACCAGGGAGGGGTGTGCCCTCATTCGTTATCCATTTCGCTTTGTTTGCTGACCAGCCATTGAACAAGGCAGCAGAAATTCTGTTTTAACCTCTTGAAGCAGACAATAATTAAAGTGAACTGAACTGAATATTGGTGTTGATGATGATGTGTGTAAACAACCCAGTGAAATAAAGAATGCTTTGGTGAAAACCCTGGTACTGTGCTGCCAGAGATAGCACCTTGAGGGAGGGAGAGAGAGAGAGAGGTGCCGGGGCGTGGGGGAGGGAATGGGTAAGACTGAGAAACAAAGAAACTACACACACACTCACGCGTGCGCGCGCGCACGCACGCACATACAAACATACACACACGCACGCATATACGCGCATATACGCATACATTCACGCACACACACACACACACACACACACACACACACACACACACACACACACACACACACACACAATCTCTCTCTCTCTCTCTGTATCAATCTGTCTCAGTGTCTGTTTGTTTGTTTGCGCGCGCGCGCTGTGTGTGTGTGTGTGTGTGTGTGTGTGTGTGTGTGTGTGTGTGTGTCTCTCTCTCTCTGTCTCTGGGTCGCTTCTCACAGAAACAAAACGAGAGTGGTTGAATTATTCAAAGGGCCCACGTCAGAAGCCAGACATGTATTGTGCCACCTATGGTGTGCACACAAACCACCGTCCTCACCACCTGCCCCCCGCCCACCCCAACCTCGGCTGTGTGAATCCACGGGCCCCGCGGAAGGTAAAAGTGCACCTCATGAATATGCAGATGGGATTAGTTCGGCTTCCGTAATTGAATGCCTGTTGTGAACTTTCAGGCAAGGAGAAGGGTTTCATCTAGCTTGTGTTTTTTGAGAGCGGGGAAAAACAAATAAACAAAAAAATCCGAAAAAAAAACCCCGAAGAAGAGGAAGAAATTACGTGAGACCATCCCCTTTTTGTGGATGTGGTTTGACGGGCGAGGTTCGTTTGAAAGTGATTCAGTTAACGCTTACCTGAGCTTGAAGCCTGCTGTCTTTCTGACAGTCTGTATGTGTGGTTTTCTGGGTTTTTTTCTTCCGCTCCGTCCTTTGCTGTGCATTTATCTGTTTTTCTTTTCTTTTGTGTATTATTTTATTTTGATGACACCGTCAGCCTTGGATTGGTATAATACACAGGCATATCCCACATGTGTGAATAGAATGGAATAGAATATTTTGTTGTCATAAACCTTATGATTTATAAGACACAATGAAACATGAACATGAGCATGTGTGTGTGTGTGTGTGTGTGTGTGTGTGTGTGTGTGTGTGTGTTAGCAGTATCCCTCATCCCTCGTCCCCAGACAACAAAAGGACGATCGTGATCGTGTTTAAAAAAAGAAAAAAAAAAGAAAAGGACATAGATATGACCATGCTTTGTGCACGTGTGAGGGGCGTGTAAGAAATTATTTCCTCGCTTCATAATTACAGTCAACATCAGGTCGGAAGCCAAGCTGCAATCGCAATGGTGAAGTTTGCCAGTGCCCACGTGGCAGTTCAAAGCCGTAAAAATCAGCGATTCGGAATTGAATATCTAAGTACATTTTCCGTCTGTAATCGCTCCTCTTTCTCGTCAACGCAGCGATCAGTGTCAAACACTTCATGTTTTTGTCCAAGTCCGTGTAAAGCCGAAAACTAGATGGAGCACATGTGTGTGCGTGCGCGTGACTGAAGCCTGTCTGAATGACACAGGAAACGAATGATGAGCGCCCAAATGCAATTTACAGTCTTCTCATTTTAACCGCTAAATTGTCGTTGGTGACAAATCAGAGGACCAATGAAAAATCAGTGTTTAACAGACCTCCACCTAGCTGCCGCCGGTTGGTGAAGGAAGAAAGTGTGACTCTGTTGATAATTTGTTTTGTTCTGAAAGTGGCGATTCACACACACACACACACACACACACACACACACACACGCATGTAGGCATGTTTTTTTCTTTTTCTAAGGGCCCATAATAAATGCAAAGTGGTGCTCCTCAGGTCTTCTGCTTTTAAATGACACAAAACTGTGGAGAAGTAAACCAGCCACATGTCCGTCAATTTCCACCAACCAGGAGAAACAGCAACATACACGTAACCTGTATTGTTTCTCAGGGGAAAACAAAGAGTGGTGAAGTTTCCAACCAAAGTTCTTTTGCGAACTTGACAAAGGACCGAGAGGCTGAAGGTTTGGTTCAGATGTAGTTTATTAAAAACAACAACAACAAAAAACAAACAAACAAACAAACAAAAACAACAACAACAACAACAACAAAAGCCCGTTTAATAATAATAATAATAATAATAATGGTACTTACATAGCGCTGAATCTTGTGCATAAACAAATCTAAGCGCTTTCGCACCAGTCATTCTCACGCACGCATAACTCTACAACTGGAGAAATTAAAGACAAGGAAGAGGCAGGGAAGGGAGGCTATTTTGGGAAGAGGTGGGTTTTAAGGCCAGACTTGAAAGAGCTGAGTGTGG
This sequence comes from Babylonia areolata, assembly GCF_041734735.1. Taxonomy (NCBI): domain Eukaryota; kingdom Metazoa; phylum Mollusca; class Gastropoda; order Neogastropoda; family Buccinidae; genus Babylonia; species Babylonia areolata. The sequence goes on from NC_134892.1 coordinate 16,595,396, forward strand.
AGACTTGACGAAGTGAAAGAGGAAGTTCATTCCAATTGCAAGGTCCAGAGACAGAGAAAGAACGGCGGCCAACAGTCGAGAGTTTGAATCTGGGTATGCGTAAGTGGAGTGGATCCGAAGCTGATCGTAGTGAGCGAGATGGAGTGTAGAGGTGAAGGCAGCCACAGAGATAGGAAGGGGCTGATTTGTGAATACATTTGTAGCATAGAGTGCTGATCTTGTACTTTATTCGGTGTGAGACAGGGAGCCAGTGGAGATGTTGCAAAAGAGGAGTGGTGTGCTCAGATCTTTTCTTTCTGAGGACGAGTCGGGCAGCAGAATTTTGTATGCGCTGAATGGATGAAGCAGGCAAACCAGACAATAGAGAGTTACAGTAGTCAAGGCGAGAGAGAATGAGAGAAACGACAAGTCTAGATGTTGCGTCAATGGACAGATATTTCCGGATGGAACTGATGCGCCGCAGTTGACAGTAGCAGGATTGACATGTCTGATTGATAAATGTTTGCATGGACAGTGTGTTGTCAAGGACAACGCCGAGGTTCCTGACTGAACTGGACAGAGGGATGGATGTACTGCCAAGTTTGATTGTATTAGTTGTAATTTAGTTAGTTGTTGTTTAGACCAGTGTCAGTTCTGAATGATTTTTTTTTTACGAAATAAGTGTGTCCCGAA
>NC_134892.1:16601067-16603567 GCF_041734735.1 Babylonia areolata
GTCTACAGTGCCAGGGTTGGGGAGATGGCGGGGAGAGAGAGGGAACAGAAGGCTGATCAGGGCGGTGACATGGAAGGCGGGAAAAATAGATGCACTCTTCTTTCAAGGACATGTGCGAGCTGCAACAAAAGGATGCTGCGCTTGATTACAGCAGAACAGGAGGGGAGGGCAAACGATGCTTTTTGTTTCAGGTGGGGGCGGGGGGAGGGGAGGAAGGAGGGCCCGGGAGGAGGTGAAGGAATGGAAAAGGGGGTGGACACACGTGGGTGTGACAGAACAAGGCACGTGTAATGATTAAAACTTGAAAACGTCTTTCGTATAAAAAGACGGTAGAATGGACTGGAACAGAAAGGACAGAAGAGAAGGCTAAAGTAAAACAAAAAAATAAATAACACAAGAAAGTGAAAAAAAGGGGGAAAAGAGAAAGGATGCATAGAAAAACAGTAATAATATTAATAATAATGGTATTTATACAGCGCTGAATCTTGTGCAGAGGCAAGTCAAAGCGCTTCCGCACCAGTCATTCACACGCATGCACAACTCTAAAACTGGAGAAACTGAAGACAAGGAAGAGGCAGGGGAGGGAGGCTATTTTGGGAAGAAGTGGGCTTTTAAGGCCAGACTTGAAAGAGCTGAGTGTGTGGAGACCTGACGAAGCGAAAGAGGAAGTTCATTCCATTTGCAAGGTCCAGAGACAGAGAAAGAACGGCGGCCAACAGTCGAGTGTTTGAATCTGGGTATGCGCAAACAGAGTGGATCCGAAGCCGATCGTAGAGAACGAGGTGTGGTATGGAGGTGAAGGCAGCCGCAGAGATAGGAAGGGGCAGATTTGTGAATACATTTATAACATTGAGTGCTGATCTTGTATTTAATTCTGTGTGAGAGAGGGAGCCAGTGGAGATGTTGCAAAAGAGGAGTGATGTGCTCAGATCTTTTCTTTCTGAGAACGAGTTGGGCGGCAGAGTTTTGTATGCGCTGAAGGGACTGAATCAACGAAGCAGGCAAACCAGACAATAGAGAGTTACAGTAGTCAAGGCGATAGAGAATGAGAGAAACGACAAGTCTAGATGTTGTGTTGGTGGACAGATATTTCCGAATGGAACTGGTGCGCCGCAATTGACATTAGCAGGATTGACATGTCTGACTGATAATTTTTTGCATGGACAGTGTGTTGTCAAGGACAACGCTGAGGTTCCTGACTGAACTGGAAAGAGGGATGGATGTACAGCCAAGTTTGATTGTGTCAGTTGTGCTGGAAGAAAGTTTTTGCTTTGTTCCTATGATCATTGCTTCAGTTTTGTCCGCGTTCAATTGCAACTTATTTAAAGTCATCCAGTTTTGAATGTCCAGGAGGCAGTTGGATGTTTCTTGCAAGAGCGACGACAATTTTTCAGGGGTATCACTCTTCTGGAGTTGAGTGTCATCAGCATAAGAATGATGACTGACATTATGCGGGTGATAATTTCAGCGAGAGGAGCAGTGTACAGTGTGAAGAGCACAGAGTCTAAAACAGATCCCTGTGGGACTCCATGTTCGATTTTAACGGGTTCAGACTGGAAATTATCAACAATGATAGACTGGAGTCGATCAGTGAGATAAGATTTGAACCAGTTTAGAACAGTGCCGTTGATACAAAATGTAAAATGAAGACGGGAAAGAAGGACTGAATGGTCTATCGTGTCAAAGGCGGCTGACAAGTCGAGAAGAGTGAGAAGGGAAGTATGTCCCAAGTCGGACGCCATCAGTAGATTATTCAGGAGAGTTGTTTCGGTGCTGTGGTCAGCACGATAGGCAGACTGAAATGGGTGGATGAGATTGTTGAAACAAAGGTGTTGTTGAGCTGCTTCAGGACAGCTTTTTCAAGGAGTTTGGACAGGAATGGAAGATTAGAAACTGGTCGATAGTTTTTCAAAATGTTTGCGTCAAGATTGGATTTCTTCAGAAGAGGCCGGACTATTGCAGTTTTGAAAGTGGATGGAAACGTTCCAGTGAGAAGGGATGAGTTGATTATATTGGTGATTGTGGGGAGAAGCTTCAGACACACTGGGAAAAGGCAGAGGCAGGTATAGGATCGAGCCCACAGGATTTTATTGTCATTTCTTTCCGGATTTTATGGCCTTCTGTTTCAGTCAATGGATTAAAGGAATAGAGAGTCACGTGTGATGAGCCAGTCCAACGTATGTTCGGAACTCATCGTGAAACAGAGAAGACGTTAGGTTGTTTTTACGACTATGAAGAGGACGATAGAGACAACAGAAGATGATTGAGTGACCGGGAACACTGAGAGAGACTTCGAGCATTTCAAAAGTATCATGTGGAAAGGCGTGGTTATGGGAGAAGGGAAGACTCCAAGATGTCTGTACACGATGGCGATGCCACCTCCACGAGACAGTCGAGGAAGTGCCTTGGTTTTGTATCCAGGGGGAGGTGGGGGGGGGGGGGGGGGCTTAGTTATTTACGTTTGGGTTCGTGACCTTGTAATTTTAACCAGGTTTCGGTA
>NC_134892.1:16608567-16621067 GCF_041734735.1 Babylonia areolata
GACAGAGAGAGACAGGGGGACAGAGAGAGACAGAGAGAGACAGGGGGACAGAGAGAGACAGGGGGACAGAGAGAGACGGGGGACAGAGAGAGACAGAGAGAGACAGGGGGACAGAGAGAGACAGGGGGACAGAGAGAGACAGGGGGACAGAGAGAGACGGGGGACAGAGAGAGACGGGGGGACAGAGAGAGACAGAGAGACAGGGGGACAGAGAGAGACAGGGGGACAGAGAGAGACAGGGGGACAGATAGAGACAGGGGGACAGACTGACATGAAGACATACAGAGGGTGGATGAAGGCACACACACACACACACACACACACAGGAGACGTGAAATCAGTGGTTTCCTTCAGTTGTATGAGCTGCCGGCCAAGGTTAACGAGCCTCATCTGCTGCCCCTCATGCGTCAAGTAATACTGAGCAGCAGAGAAGAACTTCTGACCGCACACACACACACACAGAGGACACCCAGGCCTATGACCAACTCACCTGTCTGTGTGGGTGGGGTGGGTGGGTGGAGTGGTGTGAGGTGGGGTGGGGAGGGGGATTTGGGGGGCGGGGGGGGGCGGGGCAAGGAGGGGGACAGGGAACTGTCAGCTTTAAACCCCATCGTGACAACCGTGAAACGTGTCTGTTCCTCCTCACGCCGCTCACCCCCCTCTTTCCCTCACCCCACCCATCCACCCCACCAGTCCACCTTACCGGCTTGTTGCCTTCCTTACTGACTGATATAAACAAGAAGCGTGCAGCTGAAGGTAAACTGGCTGCCTGTCCGTCTGTGTGGATGTCGTCACACGAGCGGCGGCCTGTGAGTGATTTCCTGTTTCTTCGTGTGCACGTGTTGGACGTGTCAAAACGGATGGGGGTGAACAAAATTAATAATGTTACCTGAAAATGTAAAGTGAACCCGAAACTCGGAACGTGAAATCAGATTTGGCCATGGCCTGTTCCGAAGAGGACAATTCAAGTGAATTTGCAGACTTGCTCATTTAAACAGCACTATTCTGACAGAAAAACGTAACAAAACTACATTGTGAACAATGAGTTAATTCGGGGAGAGAGAGAGAGAGAACTCAGAACTCAGAACGTTTTTTTTTATTCAAGGATTAAGACTATTGGCATGGCCCATTCTTCCAACCTGTCCTTGCTAATCTACATCATTTACAATAGCACATTTATATATATTTAATGAAAAGGGGAGAAAGAGGGAAAATAAAAAAAAGTCCTGCAGAAAGAATATGATAAAGAACACACACACACACACACACACACACACACACACACACACACACACACACACACACACACACACACAAGTTTCAAGTTTCAAGTTTCAAGTTTTAATTATCCTTTCACTCCTATTGGAGTATGGAGGATTACTGCACACATTGACAGAAGGATGAGAGAGAGAGAGAGAGAGAGAGAGAGGTTGGGGCGGGGGAAGAAAAATATGTCATCAGTATTGACAACCGGATGACTAAATCCACATTGTTGTTATCATCAAATCCACCTACGACAGTTGTAATTAGTACTAAAATGACTACTACTATCACTGATATCACTTATACAACAGCTATTGTCACCATCATGATGGAATAAAATAAATAAATTCATGCATGCACACAAAACAGAAGAAAATGAAAGAAATCAAACAAGCAAACAAAACAAAGTGAATGTAAAGAAAATAGGACATAATAAGAACAAGACCAAAACAAGAACAAGGAGAAATTAATAAGAGAGAGAGAGAGAGAGAGAGAGAGAGAGAGAGAGAGAGAGAGATACGGATACGGATACGGATAGTTTATTCAATAAAGGCCATGGCCCCTCATGAAGGGGGTACAGTGAATCAACATTCAAAATCAAAACCTTACAAATTACAGAAGTGAATGATAAACTGCAAATGATAATCCACAAATTGGATAATGCACAACTAATAATAATTAACTACATAATACACTGCGAAACTTAAAAGCCTTATATAAGTAAATAGCAAACTGTCTTATAACAGTTTCGTTAGTTGATGACATAAGCATGGCAAGTCGAAATAAAGTAGGGTGTCTATAATATTTTTGTGGAATCCACTCATGTCTAAGGTCATTCAAAGCAGGGCAACACAACACAAAGTGAAGTTCGGTTTCTTCAGCACGTCTGCATAAAGGACAACTAAGATCAGAGACACTGGACTTTCGATAACGATAATGATGAAGAAATATGTCAGAAATTCCAAATCGGAACCTGGTTGTGATATGTTTCAAATGCTTATCCATTTTCATTGACAGATAAGTAGGAATAGAGTGTATAGAAATGAACTGTCTGTAAAACTCAAACCTATCGCTATCTTGAACATGATAAGACCAATCTTGCCATCTACAGTCAATTAATCTTGTTCGGAGTGCACTAATAAATTAATAAATCCCTTTATGTCCCCTACCCCCTGCTGGAGAGAGAGAGAGAGAGAGAGAGAGAGAGAGAGAGAGAGAGAGAGAGAGAGAGAGAGAGAGAGAGAGAGAATAAAATGAAGAAGAGGAAGAAAGATAAAACGAATGAATGAATGAACGAATGAACGTTCTATTCATTGTAAGCCAAGGCCACTCAACATAGGGGTGTGTGACACAATGTGTCGTCATGCAGTAATCGACAGTCTATACAGTCTCTTATTATTGCAGTATCTCTCTTACTTTCAATGCTGGTGAAAACAGCAACTAAAAACCGAGATACTGACTTGTCACCACCTTATCAAGAGGAAACCGGCTGCCTGGAACAATTCTGTGACAAACTGTCGTAAAATCTCATTCACGGGGCATGCAAGGACAACCTGCAAGAACTTAATCTTCTTTGATTTTTCCACAAATAGGCATATCAGCTTTTGGGTTTTGTATCCTTAGTAATATCCGACACACCAATGGAAACATTGACATGGTCTGTATTACAGCACGATTTGAAATCAGAATTATAATAGTCTGGTGGAATGCAAAAGCCCAGTGAACAACGGGTGCATTTGCATCCTTCCAGTGGTCAGGGTACGGTGATGCCAGTGATGCCAGTCACAATCGATCAGTCTTTGGCACTTTCCTTGCCTTGACTGAGCCACTGCACGCATGCCGACAGCCATCTTTGAACAGACATGTCCTTACATAAGTCATGAGGATGGCACGGCGTTCAGTGTGCTTCAACAGGCATCCAGTGTTATTCCATGGATAATCAGCTGGAAGTGGTGTTTTATATATCATTTTGAAGAAAGAGAGAGTACAGAGAGAGAGAGAGAGAGAGAGAGAGAGAGAGAGAGAGAGTGAGTCTCTGTGTGTGTGTGTGTGTGTGTGTGTGTGTGTGTGTGGGGAGAGATATAGAGAGAAGAAAGAGACAGAAAGAGAGACAGAAATATACAGAGAGGCAATACACAGAGAGAGGCAATATAAGCGCGCGCGCGCGCACGTGTGTGTGTGTGTGTGTGTGTGTATGCGTGCGTGCGTGCGTGCGTGTGTGTGTGTGTGTGTGTGTGTGTGTGTGTGTGCATACGTGCCTACATACGTCAGTGCGTGCACACTTGTGTATACGCGTTTCTGTGTGTGCGTATGTGCGTGCGCGTGTAAGTATGTGTGTGTCTGCGTGTGTTCACACGTGCGAACACGCGCGTACGTGTTGGTGAATACACTGTCGTCTCAAGCAGTTACCTCGTTCCACTCGTGCCCCGCGTTCAGGCATGAGTCAATTAACATGGCGTCCCACTGAGACATCGCGGCTCCAATCTACAGCATCAGATTCCCCGCACTCCCCCTTTCCTTATCCCCCCCCTCTCCTCCCACCTTACTTCCATCCACACCACGCCCCTGTCCCTCTCTACCTGTGCCTCTAACACCTGCCCATGTGACCACAGGCTTTGTCAACACAAACCACGCGGTGACAGACAGGGGAGTGCACTCTGTTGGCGGTGCTGGGTCCACGCGTTGACATCAGGGGCAATTGACCTTTGGGGTGACCCGGGAAATGAGATCCCTGACCTATCTTTCTTCCGCGCTGAGGACAGGGGGTGGGTGAGGGGGTGGGGACAGGCGGTGAGGAGGGTGAGGGGTGGGGGTGGGGGACGGGAGTCTGAAGGTGGTGGTACAGATGATGGTGGTGGGGTGACGGTATGTCAGTTGGGAGGTACGAGTAGGGAGCAGGGGATGGAGGGATACAGAAACAGTCGTCCCCCCCCCCCGCCTCTCTCTCTCTCTCTCCTCTTCCTCCTATTTCTTCCTCCTTTCCCTTATGTCACCAAACAAAGAGGCCAGAACAATTATCTCCCAAACAGCCGTGTCATCTGTGTGATGGGGTCCGTCACGGAAGATTTGAACCAGGGCCCGTGTACGACAGAAGGAAGTTATTACTGACACAGGTGGGAGTACTCGTGAGAGAGAGAGGGGGTTGAGGGACGGAGGGAGAGAGAGAAAGAGGGAGAGAGAGGGGGGAGGGAGAGAGAGAGGGAGGGAGAAAACAAAAACAAGAACAAAAACTAAAATCTCCAGGCCTCCAGCCCCTAGAAAGAGGTCAAAGTACACAATATGGTGATCACGCAGCGACAACAAAATGTAAAATACATAGTAACTTAAACCTGTAGAACAAAAGTACTTCTTGTACATAGTAAATTAATTCTAAATTTCTTCATTGCTGTCAAAGAATTCCTGTCGTATCTTCAGGGCATTAAATATATAAATGCTGAGTTTACGAATACTGTAAACAGAACCATTCTTCAGCAAGTGAACATGCGATTGACCTTCAGAGTTCAGATGTTTTTGCCGCAGGTTATTGTAAAGGACACAATTGTTTATAAAATGGTTTTCATCTTCGACCATGTTACAACGTTTACATGTGCAATTTGAATTACATTTGAATGTTCAAGCCGTAATTTTATCAAACAGGAAGAAGGGGGAGAGAGAGGGGGAGAGAGAGTGAGACAGATAGATACAGAGACAGAGACATACAGAACCAGAAACAGAGACCGAAAGAGGGTACCAAAATATGGTTCCATCCAAATCAATGCCCCGTTGAGCGAGAGTAGAAAGTGATTACTGGTATGAGTGAGAGTAGGAATGAAAGAAGACAGAGAGAGGTACTTTTCAAGACACAGTACCCACTTCTATCCATGCAGGTCACACCGACATTCCCTTTCAGATCACACAAAAAAATATGTATGACAATCCCTTGTGGTCAATGGACAAGCATGTTTCAAATTCACCTAAGTCAGCGTACACAGAACTCCGCATTGCTCCCGCTCGTTACTGCCTGTCTGATGACGCAGCTAAAACTCTAATTTGTGCTTCTGTCTTCTCAAAACTGGATTATTGTGATTCTGTGCTTGCTGGTTGTCCACAGTATATCATTCATAATCACCAGAAAGTAACACACACACACACACACACACACACACACACACACACACACACACACACACACACACACACACACACACACACACACACACACACAAAACAACAACAAACAACTAAGCTGCCCGTCTTGTGTTGAAACGCCTGAAGAATGACCATATTCGGCCTCTTCTGAAACAACTCCACTGGTTACCGATACAGCCCAGGATTGTATATAAACTCTCTACACACTGCCTTCACGCTTTGTCCGATTCTTCACCTATCTTTTTGATCTCCTCACTGTTTACATTCCAACCAAACAACTACGTACATATCAGACAGCCGCATTCTCCTACCGCCCCCCCCCCCCCCCCCGCCCCGCCCCCACAAGCCCCTCCCTCATGGCTCCCCTCTCTCCCCTGTTATGACTAAGTCCTTTGGTCAAAGATCTTTGGCATTCACCGCCCCCGTCCAGTGGAACGCCTTGCCCCATGAATTATGGCACTCCAAGTCCATTTCCAGCTTCAAAACCAACCTGTGGACCCATCTGTTTAAAACTGTCTGTAAGGGATCTCCTGATGCCTGCGACAATGTGGGTGTGTGCTTGTTTCTGTTTTTAGTGTGTGTTGTTGAGATGTTGTGTGGAGGGGAGGAAGAGAAGGACTGATGTTGGGTTTTGCATTCTGTGGTCATTGCGATGTATACGATTGGTTTTGGGAAGTTGGGGTCTGGTTTTGGTGTTGGGAAGTTGGGGTCTGGTTTTGGTGTTGGGAAGTTGGGGTCTGGTTTTGGTGTTGGGAAGTTGGGGTCTGGTTTTGGTGTTGGGAAGCTGGGGTCTGGTTTTGGTGTTGGGAAGTTGGGGTCTGGTTTTGGTGTTGGGAAGTTGGGGTCTGGTTTTGGTGTTGGGAAGTTGGGGTCTGGTTTTGGTGTTGGGAAGCTGGGGTCTGGTTTTGGTGTTGGGAAGTTGGGGTCTGGTTTTGGTTTTGGGAAGTTGGGGTCTGGTTTTGGTGTTAGGATGTTGGTGTCGGGTGTTGACTGGCCACAAATGGGCGGGTCATTGGAGTCGGGCACAGAATGACGCCGGGGGTGAACAGAGGGGTAGTCTAAAGCTGTTACACCGGAAAGATCGATGAGGGATCACACCAGGAAAGATCGATGAGGGATCACACCAGGAAAGATCGATGAGGGATCACACCAGGAAAGATCGATGAGGGATCACACCAGGAAAGATCGACGAGGGATCACACCAGGAAAGATCGATGAGGGATCACACCAGGAAAGATCGATGAGGGATCACACCAGGAAAGATCGACGAGAGATCACACCAGGAAAGATCGATGAGGGATCACACCAGGAAAGATCGACGAGGGATCACACCAGGAAAGATCGATGAGGGATCACACCAGGAAAGATCGACGAGGGATCACACCAGGAAAGATCGACGAGGGATCGCAACAGGAGGAAGGATCGATGAGGGATCGCAACAGGAAAGATCGACGAGGGATCGCAACAGGAAAGATCGACGAGGGATCGCAACAGGAAAGATCGACGAGGGATCACACCAGGAAAGATCGACGAGGGATCGCAACAGGAGGAAGGATCGACGAGGGATCGCAACAGGAAAGATCGACGAGGGATCGCAACAGGAGGAAGGATCGATGAGGGATCGCAACAGGAAAGATCGACGAGGGATCGCAACAGGAGGTAGGATCGATGAGGGATCACACCAGGAAAGATCGATGAGGGATCAAAACAGGAGAGATCGATGAGGGCATCACAACAGGAAAGATCGATGAAGGCATCACAACATCCATGCCCCAATCACAGGAAGGCGGAAGAGGGGAACAAGATCATTCAGACGTCATTAGTCCTCCCGTGTGCCGGCACTGGGGTCCTGATCCTTTTCCTCCCTGTGCTCCCTCCTCTGTCCCCACTCCTCTCCATCCCCTGTCTCCCACAGTCCTCCCTGTTCCCTCTGTCCCCGCTGTCCCCCCTCCTCTGTCCCCCCTCCTCTGTCCCCGCTGTCCCCCCTCCTCTGTCCCCGCTGTCCCCCCTCCTCTGTCCCCTCTGCACCCCCTCCTCTGCCCCCCCTCCTCTGTCCCCCCTCCTCTGTCCCCCCTCCTCTGTCCCCGCTGTCCCCCCTCCTCTGTCCCCGCTGTCCCCCCTCCTCTGTCCCCGCTGTCCCCACTCCTCTGTCCCCCCTTCTCTGTCCCATGTGTCGCCCTCCTCTGTCCCCCCTCCTCTGTTCCCTCTGTCCCCCCCTCCTCTGTTCCCTCTGTCCTCCCTCCTCTGTCCCCTCTGTCCCCCCATCCTCTGTCCCCTCTGTCCCCCCTCCTCTGCCGCCCCCCTCCTCTGTCCCCTCTGTCCCCCCTCCTCTGTCCCCCCTCCTCTGTCCCCTCTGTCCCCCCTCCTCTGTTCCCTCTGTCCCCCCCTCCTCTGTCCCCTCTGTCCCCCCCTCCTCTGTTCCCTCTGTCCTCTCTCCTCTGTCCCCTCTGTCCCCCCCCTCCTCTGTCCCCTCTGTCCCCCCTCCTCTGTCCCCTCTGTCCCCCCTCCTCTGTCCCCTCTGTCCCCCCTCCTCTGTCCCCTCTGTCCCCCCTCCTCTGTCCCCTCTGTCCCCCCTCCTCTGTCCCCTCTGCCCCCCCTCCTCTGTCCCCCCTCCTCTGTCCCCTCTGTCCCCCCTCCTCTGTCCCCCCTCCTCTGTCCCCTCTGTCCCCCCTCCTCTGTCCCCTCTGTCCCCCCCTCCTCTGTCCCCTCTGTCCCCCCTCCTCTGTCCCCTCTGTCCCCCCCCTCCTCTGTCCCCTCTGCCCCCCCTCCTCTGTCCCCTCTGTCCCCCCTCCTCTGTCCCCTCTGTCCCCCCTCCTCTGTCCCCTCTGCCCCCCCTCCTCTGTCCCCCCTCCTCTGTCCCCTCTGTCCCCCCTCCTCTGTCCCCCCTCCTCTGTCCCCCCTCCTCTGTCCCCCCTCCTCTGTCCCCATCCTCTGTCCCCTCTGTCCCCCCTCCTCTGTCCCCCCCTCCACTGTTCCCTCTGTTCCCCCCCTCCTCTGTCCCCTCTGTCCCCTGTGACCCCCCTCCTCGGAATTTTTTAATTTTTTTTTTATAGAATTGTGCTTTCATAGTTTAGCTCAGTCAGTACTGCCACTCACACGGACACATAGATACACACGTACAGACCACAAACACAGACACAGGCACATAGATACACACATGCAGACACAGACACAGACGGCACAGGCACATAGATACACACGCACAGATACAGACACAGACACACAGTTAGACAGACAGACACATACACACACAGTCAAAAACGCACCATTTAACCATTCAGGAACATGGAGGAATACAGCAACTTAAACAAGACGCCCAGTTCATGACAACATGAAAATAGCAAGGTTAGAATGTTGTATAACATAGAGAGAGAGAAAGAGAAACAGAGACACAGACAAACCCAACAATACCATAATATACAGAAGAACAGCCTAAGACAGCCGACATCCCCAACAGCCTAAGACAGCCGACATCCCCAACACCCAGGTGCACGTTTATCGGGGCGGTGTGAAGGGAGGCAAGCACTGACCCAACGTTATCATTTCTCCATCTGTCTCCACCCCCTTCTGACAGCCCGGTTAGAGGCCACACACACACACACACACACACGTGCGTACAGACGCACGCACATCAGGCCAAGTGCTTATATCGATCACCGTGTTCCCCATCTTGTACGCTGCCCTACTGATCAGCAATCAATCGTTTTCTGACGTACGAGGGAAAGGGAGAGAGATCAAGACAGAAAGCTGGGGGGGGGGGGGCGAGAGAGAGAGAGAGAGAGAGAGAGAGAGAGAGAGAGAGAGAGAGAGCGACAGACAGACAGACAGACAGACACAGACACAGACACAGACCAGAGATAGAGAGAGAGAGAGACAGAGAAAGACAGAGAGAGAGACAGATACAGAGAAAGAGAGAGAGACAGACAGAGAGAGAGACAGAGAGAGAAAGAGAGAGAGAGAGAGACAGACAGAGAGAGAGACAGAGACAGACAGACAGACAGAGACAGAGAGATAGACAGAGAGACAGAGACAGAAAGAGAGAGAGAGACAGAGAGAGACAGACAGAGACAGAGAGAGAGAGAGAGAGAAAGAGAGACAGAGAGAGACAGACAGACAGAGAAAGAGAGACAGAGACAGACAGAGACAGAGACAGAGAGAGACAGAGAGAGAGAGAGAGAGAGAGACAGACAGACAGACAGAGAGAGAGGAAGAGAGACAGACAGACAGACAGATAGATCAACAGAGACAGACAGAGAGAGAGAGGGAGAGAGAGAGAGAGAGAGACAGACAGACAGAGAGAGAGACAGACAGACAGACAGAGAGGAAGAGAGACAGACAGAAGACAGAGACAGACAGATAGACAAACAGACAGAGACAGACAGGAGAGAGAGGGGGGAGACAGACAGACAGACAGACAGAGAGAGAGAGAGACAGACAGACAGAGAGAGAGAGACAGACAGACAGAGAAATGAAGAGAGAGACAGAGACAGAGATAGAAACGCCTCAGACGATTCAGACACTTTGTATTGACATTGGCGTATTGCCCTTGTGGCAACAGAGTACAGTTCTCAATGCAGTCAGGGATATTGAATGGAAGAAAACACACTGCGCTGTTAAGGAATTACATATTGTCAAAAAACAACAACAACAACAACAACAAAACTAATAAAAGTAAATAATGTCAATCCAAACTTAGTGTTCAAAATCCAAGAAAAACGACTCATCCACTATTCATGACATTTTAGCTGTATGTAAGATGATTAGATTTGGAAATGTTGCCTAGTTATACTTTTGGAGTTAAAAGACATTTGTGTTTTCTCAACTTTTATGTGACATTGTTGTGTATTTAGAAATGTTTGTTCTGTTTGCAGTAATCCTCCATACTCCAATAGGAGTGAAAGAATAATTAAAACTTGAAACTTGACATTGGTTAAACCGAAACGTAATCAGGCGAATCTGACGTTGGTGCATGTACCAAATCACACACACCTACATCTTCGTCATCAGTTCCAGTCTGCCACCCTTACCATCAACCTCCACACCTTTGTGTGAAAGAACCATTTATATTTAATGAGATCAGATGCAGCAGATTATTCACAGAAATATTGATAATTACATAATTTGGGACGACAATGGCCGGTTTGACCACCACTCCAGCTAACGAGAGGACCAGGACATTGACTGACCCTTTACATTGATTGACCGCTGCTGTGTGAGTTCTGGTCAATAGAACAGCACTGCCCCTTTGCTAGAGATGTCGACCACGAGCTCTGTATCAATGGTCTTGTTTGTGTTTCATTATTGACACTAACTTCGTATTGGATTTAAAGCTTAAACAAAAATATTGACTATTCGAGTTACCATGATGACAATACTGACTACCTGGTTACAGATGACGGAGAGGGACTGGTGGATTGACCCGGTATTGTTTGACCTAACAGTGGGAAGGCTGTGTGGGCGTGTTGGACCTTGTTCTCACATGTCAGCTTTGTTGTAGACATGGAGGCGGAGGCCTAATCCTCCCAACTGTTCAACAACAGACATCAGTGGGGTGGCCGGGGCTTCTCCTGGACTGACGGTGGAACAGGGTCTTGTCTGAGTTTCTCAAACAACAGAAAAATAAACTGTATTGTAGTTCTGTTTGCGAGAGGGAGGATTATAAAATGTACGTATGTGGAAGGACTGATACGACTGTTTCATTGTTATTGTTTATCTATTGTCATTTGTTTATGTATAGCTTACCATTATCAGTTAAAAGAGTTTTATAGTGTGTGGAGTTGGTGGGCTGTGGTAGGGGAAGGGGGTGATGGGGGCAGGTCGGGGGATATACTCCTGTCTAACGTGGATAGATACTGAACAACTTGTTTGAAACAGTGGAATATTGTTTTAAACCTGGTTCAAATTGTGGATTCGTCCTGTCTGCATTTTATTATTTTAGATATTGAAATGATATATATCATATAAATCTTTTTGGTTGTAATTGGCCGTTCAGAATCATAACATTTGTGACCACAGTTGGCATTTCTCCAATCGTTTTTACGTCATTCCTTCGGCACCTTTCCAAAACCAGTGCAACTTTTTGGGCGGGTGGGTGTGGGGGGTGGCTGGCTTTACGTTTCTCTTTGTCTGTCCGTGCGTTTTGGAGAGAGAGAGAGAGAGAGAGAGAGAGAGAGAGAGAGAGAGAGAGAGAGAGAGTGAGAGATAGTGAGAGAGAGAGAGAGATAGTGAGAGAGAGAGAGAGAGAGAGAGTGTGAGAGATAGTGAGAGAGAGAGAGAGAGATAGTGAGAGAGAGATAGAGAGAGATAGTGAGAGAGAGAGAGTGAGAGATAGAGAGAGAGAGAGAGAGAGAGAGAGAGAGAGAGAGAGAGAGAGAAGTGACGATTTGAGCGATGTTACATGGCAATACTTCTACACGTATCCTGCAAACTGAAGATGAAGATGACGGACATTTCTTGCTGGTGTGAAATACTGACCACATGTTGACAAGACCACCGCTGTGACATACTTTACCATAGCGTTGGGAATTTATTTTATTTCATTTTTATTATTTATTTTTTTTTATAGAGCAAATTGCAATGTGAAATTCTTAGTTAGACTATGACGTTCTTGTATTAACTATGACGTAACACTTCCGAGGTCCCAGTGAAGCGTGGTTTGGTGTTCACCGGCAGAGCACCAGCCGTCATTGTGGAGTGTCAGTGAGGCAGGGAGACAACAGTGAGGACCTGTACACTGCACACAGTTCGAGGTCTGTTGTATCGATCTGGAGAGAGCGTGTCACTGTTACACCATCCTCGATAGTTGACTCCATTGCCTGCTGCGGGTGGTTTGGGTAGGTTAATTGAAATGTGGGGACCAGTTAATTCAAAGGTGGGGACCACTTAATTGAAAGGTAAGGTAGGGACAAGTTAATTGAAAGGTAGGGACCAGTTAATTGAAAGGTAGGGCCAGTTAATTAAAAGGTAGGGCCAGTTACTGAGTTAGACATAACTGGAAGGTACACAGGAGGTACTCCGACAGAATCAGTTAGACTCGGATTTCTTCACTTCACCCAGCTGTGAACGGGTACCTGATCTCGGCTGGGGAAGGTTAAAGCGGCGGAGAGAGA
>NC_134892.1:16626067-16671067 GCF_041734735.1 Babylonia areolata
CTCACCACAAACACATAGTGATGAAGGTTCCGAAAATCTGCATAATCATGCATTAGTCCGTAAACTGTATATCTCGCTTCTTGTGGAAAATGATGCCAGTGGGTTAATACCTCTCTTTACTGGAAGAGAGAGATCCCACCGATGCTTTTTATTTGAATTTTCAAAGAACTGTTTCTGTCTGAAACTCCAGATAAATTTTGAGGGAATAGTACTGGCTTCAGACATAGAAACGGGAATATTGTAATCGACTGAAACTGAATTGTTCGGAGCAGCTTCTTTGGCACAAAGATCGGCCATCTCATTGCCACGAAGACTGGAATGTCCACACACACACACACACACACATACACACACACACACACACACACACACACACACACACACACACACACACACACACACACACACACACACACACACACACACACACACAGACTCGTGCACGCTCACACAAAAATAGGCACCTTCCTTCAGATGTTAAACAACCGACGAGCTCCAACAAAAGATAGAAAATCATGTTTTAACTGATAAAACACTTCATATAGCTGGCTACTCACGCTATTTGATGATGATGACGACGACGATGATGGTGACAATGATAATAATTTCGTTCTTGATGATATGAGTAGAAGGAGAATGAGCAGGAGTAGTAGTAGCAGTAGTAGGAGTACTATAATGGGCTTAACGCTTTCCCTTTTCAGACAAGGAGGTCGTGGCGTATTTGATCCCATGTGTAAACACACAAAGGAGGTTCATGTACAAGCAGACCTGCACGTGTGTTGACCAGGGATTCAGGTACAAGCAGACCTGCACGTGTGTTGACCAGGGATTCAGGTACAAGCAGATCTGCACGTGTGTTGACCAGGGATTCAGGTACAAGCAGACCTGCACGTGTGTTGACCAGGGATTCAGGTACAAGCAGACCTGCACGTGTGTTGACCAGGGATTCAGGTACAAGCAGACCTGCACGTGTGTTGACCAGGGATTCAGGTACAAGCAGACCTGCACGTGTGTTGACCAGGGATTCAGGTACAAGCAG
Organism: Babylonia areolata; assembly: GCF_041734735.1. Lineage (NCBI taxonomy): Eukaryota > Metazoa > Mollusca > Gastropoda > Neogastropoda > Buccinidae > Babylonia > Babylonia areolata. Next base: position 16,627,107 of record NC_134892.1, read on the forward strand.
ACCTGCACGTGTGTTGACCAGGGATTCAGGTACAAGCAGATCTGCACGTGTGTTGACCAGGGATTCAGGTACAAGCAGACCTGCACGTGTGTTGACCAGGGATTCAGGTACAAGCAGACCTGCACGTGTGTTGACCAGGGATTCAGGTACAAGCAGATCTGCACGTGTGTTGACCAGGGATTCAGGTACAAGCAGATCTGCACGTGTGTTGACCAGGGATTCAGGTACAAGCAGACCTGCACGTGTGTTGACCAGGGATTCAGGTACAAGCAGATCTGCACGTGTGTTGACCAGGGATTCAGGTACAAGCAGACCTGCACGTGTGTTGACCAGGGATTCAGGTACAAGCAGACCTGCACGTGTGTTGACCAGGGATTCAGGTACAAGCAGACCTGCACGTGTGTTGACCAGGGATTCAGGTACAAGCAGATCTGCACGTGTGTTGACCAGGGATTCAGGTACAAGCAGATCTGCACGTGTGTTGACCAGGGATTCAGGTACAAGCAGACCTGCACGTGTGTTGACCAGGGATTCAGGTACAAGCAGACCTGCACGTGTGTTGACCAGGGATTCAGGTCCAAGCAGATCTGCACGTGTGTTGACCAGGGATTCAGGTACAAGCAGACCTGCACGTGTGTTGACCAGGGATTCAGGTACAAGCAGACCTGCACGTGTGTTGACCAGGGATTCAGGTACAAGCAGATCTGCACGTGTGTTGACCAGGGATTCAGGTACAAGCAGACCTGCACGTGTGTTGACCAGGGATTCAGGTACAAGCAGACCTGCACGTGTGTTGACCAGGGATTCAGGTACAAGCAGACCTGCACGTGTGTTGACCAGGGATTCAGGTCCAAGCAGACCTGCACGTGTGTTGACCAGGGATTCAGGTACAAGCAGACCTGCACGTGTGTTGACCAGGGATTCAGGTACAAGCAGACCTGCACGTGTGTTGACCAGGGAGATGGGAACAATCTCCACACAACCCAGCAGGTGGGACGCGGATCGAACTCAGGAAAGTCGGGCGAGAATCCAGTGTCCTAACCACTGGACCACCGCCCCCTTCAGACAGAATTCCATCAATGATGTATCACTGATATTTGAACACCATTTAACATAGCATTTCATGGACGTGTCAGCAGACCAACAGACTGCAGCTGATTTTTTCCTGATACCGGACACCCGATCCACAGCAGAGTGTGATCTTTTCAGTTATCCAAATGTTGAACTTTACTGAGGGGGGGGTTCTGTTATTTGTTGTTGTTTGGTTGGTTGGTTTTCGTTTTGTTTTCCTCCTTGTTGACCGCTCCTTGGCAAATTAACATCTGCTGACCTGAAGAGATATGCTGAAGTGTCTGAGGCACACATGTAAACTGACAGATGATTCAGAGAGACGGACAGAGAGGCGTACAGAAAGAGAGAGAGAGACAGACAGACAGACAGACAGACACACACACACACACACACACACACACACACTCACACACACACACACACAAACACACATATATAGACACACATACACCCGATCCCCCCTAACCCCCCCCCTCACACACACACGCACACATACACGCACGCACGCACAGACACGCACGCACGCACACACACACACACATCAGTACGCGCACGCACACACACACACACACACACACGCACGCACGGACGTACACACACAAACACACACACACACACACACACAGACACACACACAGAGTTTAATGATGACGTGTATGTTCCCAGTGTGGTATGAGAAGATATAGATGTGTGTGTGTGTGTGTGTGTGTGTATGTGTGTGTGCGTGCGTGTGTGTGTATGTGAGAGAGACAGAGAGAGAGAGAGAGAGAGAGAGAGAGAGAGAGAGAGAGAGAGAGAGAGAGAGAGTGTGTGTGTGTGTGTGTGTGTGTGTGTGTGTGCGTCTGGTGGCTTATCCGCCAAACAGGCTGACCTTTACGATCTGTACTTCGTTGTTTTTATATAGTGCCTACTTTTGGAGAAGGTTTTTTTTTCTACCGGTTGTAGTCTCGGTAATTATCGATTTGTTTTTGTTTTTGTGGATTTTGTTTTTTCATTTTAGTGATCCTCACACACACACACACACACACACACACACACACACACACACACACACACACACACACACACACACACAAACACGCACACACACACAAACACATACTGACAAATACTGAAACACACACTCAAACGCACAGACACGCTCACCAACACACACACACACACACACCCACACACACACACACACATACTGACAAATACTCAAACGCACACTCAAACGCACAGACACACTCACTAACACACACACACACACACTCGTACATACGCAGACGCGGACATATGCTCACATCTAGGGCCACAATGCAAGTTTAATGCCACAGAGTAAGACTACTTCATACATAAAATGCTAAATGAATAAATCACTTCATCCATTAGATTAATGCTCATAAAATCTTGATATAGATGACAGGCAGGGAAATAAAAGATGAATTTCGTAAATGACAAGATATTCAAATGTAAGTCACATGTGCGGTAACTGAGTTTAGTCAGTGCAATGAGGCGTTTAAAAACAGATACCGCTGTAGGAATGAAGGATCTTTTGAATCTGTTTTTCTTTCAAAGCGGCATTTTATACCGCCGACCAGAGGGAAGCATTTCCAAACAGGGGTACAGGGGGTGGGAACAGTCATTTATAATGTGGACAGCCTTCCGCCTCACTGCCTGGTGGTAAAGATCGTCCAAAGACAGTTGTTTTGTTCCGATAATTTTGCCAGCCATGTTCACAGTTCGAGCGAGCCGCCCTCTGTTTTTCATAGAGAGACTTCCGTACCAAAACACAACGTTAAAAATGCATTCGATAAGACTTTTATATATGTTCTGAAGTATATCTGGACTAACATCAAAAGCTCTAAGATTCCTCAACAAGCTGAAGGGCTTTCTTAACTATCATGTCTATGTGCTCATTAAAAGAGAGTTCGCTGTCAATTACTGTTCCAAAATATAGAAAACAGCACGAATACTGTTGCTGTTTTTACTATTATTGCTTCTGTCAAGGGCCAAGACAGCGGTGAGATTTTCCTGACAGAAAAAGCAAAGTGTTTTGTTGGGGGAAAATCTTACGATATGACGCATAATTACAATTGCATGACCGTGATAATAAAGATGTGTTTGATTCCACACATGTTATTCATGCCCCTGTGACCATTCTCATGAAAATGATTCTTTGTCCAAGAAGCTGCCTCAGTAAACTCAGATCTACCCAAGAGCATAGGAAGATGGCGGGGAAAAAAGCATCACAACATGATCCGTCAGATCAATGTTTCCTGGCAGAACACGTCAATCCTAACCGTCCAGCCAAGTGCACCCCCCAGTCCAGTGTTCCTGGGGAATATCTCCACAGTTTCCGTTACTCCAGACAGCAGAAAGCCTTCACTGTCAGCTTATATCTGTATCAGTCAGCTTTCCAGCCCTGCTCTCAAACAGCTTTCAAAGTGAAAGCACCGTGGAAACTATACTGTTGACTTCCTAGGGCTAAAATGTGTGAAGACTATGAGCTTCAAAAGGACATTCAAAGATACAGAGAGAGAGAGAGAGAGGGGGGGGAGTGAGGGGGGAGTGGGGGGGAGCGAGAGGTGGAGGGACGGAGAGACAGTACGTGGTGAGAGGCAGGAGAGTTGTTGTGCCAGGATCTGACACAGCAGGCGGCACCACTGAAGAACACTTGTCCTCGACCTTTGCCGTGTGGCTCCAGGCTGCTTCCTCCGTGGAGAGGACATTGAAAAAAATGCTCCCAGAGGATCAGCGTTCTCAAAAGACAGGGTAGTGCCCCTCCGAAACTCCCCTCGCCCACGACCGCTCTCCCCTCTCCCCCCCCCTCCACCGCACCCCCCCACCCCCCGCCCCGCAAAAAAAACAACCAAACAAAAAAAAAACAACAACCCTGAAATGAACGAAAAAAAGGGGTAAACCAGCTTCCAGGGCCCAGCGCAGGACCCCCGAGTGTGAAGGCTGAGAGGCTGTGGGGTCCATCCCCAGCAACAAACCAGATACTGTGATACCTGTTTCCTGTCCTGACTGTCCCTGTGTGCCCACAGTCACGTGTGTACCCGGGTCACGTGTCAACGCCATGTTGGTCGGTGCTGCTGACACTTCCAGACCATCACTGCAGTGTTTGTGATACACGGGCCTGGCTGGGCACGGGGACATGTACAGAATACTGCTGTTGTCATGAGGTGTGCAGAGTAAAGCAAAGAGCCACGCAGTCTCAAAGTCTCTTTCTCTGGTGACACTATCATCATCATGCAAGCAGAAAAAAAAAGAAAAGAAAAGAAAAAATGTGCAGCACTGTACCGACACATTATTACTGGAGAGAGTAGCCCGAACTCAACACAAAATTGTTGTGACAATACAATACAATAAAATACAATACAATACAATACAATACAATACAACACAACACAATACAACACAACACAACCCAATCCAATCCATTATCTTCATCATCATCTTTGCCTGGCTCTTTCACGGAGCTCGGAGAAACATACATCATGTGGACAGAAACATACATGGTGTGGACAGAGACATACATCGTGTGGACAGAAACATACATGGTGTGGACAGTGGACAGAGACATACATGGTGTGGACAGTGGACAGAAACATACATGGTGTGGACAGAGACATACATCGTGTGGACAGAAAAATACATGTTGTGGACAGTGGACAGAGACATACATGGTGTGGACAGAGACATACATGGTGTGGACAGAAACATACATGGTGTGGACAGTGGACAGAAACATACATGGTGTGGACAGAGACATACATGGTGTGGACAGAAACATACATGGTGTGGACAGGACAGAGACATACATGTGTGAGTGGACAGAAACATACACGGTGTGGACAGAAACATACATGGTGTGGACAGTGGACAGAGACATACATTGTGTGGACAGAAACATACATGGTGTGGACAGAAACATACATGGTGTGGACAGAAACATACATGGTGTGGACAGTGGACAGAGACATACATGGTGTGGACAGAAACATACATGGTGTGGACAGAAACATACATGGTGTGGACAGTGGACAGAAACATACACGGTGTGGACAGAAACATACATGGTGTGGACAGAAACATACATGGTGTGGACAGAAACATACACGGTGTGGACAGAAACATACACGGTGTGGACAGAGACATACATGTTGTGGACAGAAACATACATGGTGTGGACAGAAACATACATGGTGTGGACAGAAACATATATGTTGTGGACAGAAACATACACGGTGTGGACAGAAACATACATGGTGTGGACAGAAACATACATCGTGTGGACAGAAACATACACGGTATGGACAGAAACATACATCGTGTGGACAGAAACATACATGTTGTGGACAGAAACATACACGATGTGGACAGAAACATACATCGTGTGGACAGAAACATACATGTTGTGGACAGAAACATACATGGTGTGGACAGAAACATACATGGTGTGGACAGAAACATACATGGTGTGGACAGAAACATACATGCTGTGGACAGAAACATACATGCTGTGGACAGTGGACAGAAACATACATGCTGTGGACAGTGGACAGAAACATACACGGTGTGGACAGAAACATACATGGTGTGGACAGAAACATACATCGTGTGGACAGAAACATACATGCTGTGGACAGTGGACAGAAACATACATGTTGTGGACAGTGGACAGAAACATACACGGTGTGGACAGAAACATACATGGTGTGGACAGAAACATACATGGTGTGGACAGAAACATACATCGTGTGGACAGAAACATACATGCTGTGGACAGTGGACAGAAACATACACGGTGTGGACAGAAACATACACGGTGTGGACAGAAACATACACGTTTTGGACAGAAACATACATGCTGTGGACAGTGGACAGAATCATACATGCTGTGGACAGAAACATACACGGTGTGGACAGAAACATACATGGTGTGGACAGAAACATACATGCTGTGGACAGTGGACAGAAACATACATGTTGTGGACAGTGGACAGAACATACATGGTGTGGACAGAAACATACACGGTGTGGACAGAAACATACACGGTGTGGACAGAAACATACACGGTGTGGACAGAAACATACACGGTGTGGACAGTGGAAGGAAGACAGGACCAGCAGAAAAGGACAGAGATCGAGAGGTTCTCAAGAAGCTGGTGCGCACGCGCGCGCACGTGTGTGGGTATGTCTGGCTGGCTGGCTGGCTGGCTCTGTGCCTGTGCTAATGTACAGACTAAACGGTAGACAGACAGAGACACAGACAGTCAGTCAGAGAGACAACGTTGTGAAGAGTGCAGAATGTGAGACAGACGACGTGAGAGCAGCAGACGTGCAGCGCTGTGAGAGAGGTGAAGACACTTGGTGCTGACCTTTCAGTGTTGCTGCAGGGGCGTGGGGAGTGGGGGTGGGGGCACTGTAGGCAGTCGGTGTGTGGGGGGGTGGAGGGGAGGGGGTGGGGGTGGGAGTGAGGGGGGACAAATAGAAAAAAATATCACTTGTGAAACAGACAGGCGGAAAATACTTGACAGAACAAAACTGGAGCAGGTGATGAATTCGAGAAACACACAAATATGGGAAGGAAGGGACTGAGGGGGTGTGAGAGAGAGTGGATGGGGGTGAGAGGGGAGCGGAGGGGGGGGGGGGCTGGAGAAGAGGTAAAGGAAAAATAGGAGGGGGTAAAGAGAGAGAGAGAGTGAGAGAGAGAGAGAGAGAGAGTGACAGACAGACAAGAGAGAGAGATGGATGGGCGGATGGAAGGTTTATTCCTATAAGACCATTGCCCCTCATGAATAGGGTAAAAGGTGTACAAAAATATATTTGAACAATAATCTTGATGAATATAGTAAATCATGAAGTTATAATTGATATCAACTTAAATGCATTATATAAATGATTTGAAAAATTCCCCACAATCTTTTTATCCCAAGAAGCCATAAGTAAGCTTAACCGTAGTTGTAATTGTAAAATTTTGATGGAATGTATCGTACCCTCAAATTAGTCAACGCTGGACAATGCAAAACAAAATGGAACTCATCTTCATTTCCAGTTTTGCATAATGGACAAACTATATCTTTTTCAGTATGCTTTCTTTAGCGTAATTGATGCTGAGCAGTTTCAGAGACACCAAACAAAACTTAGTCATGACAATTTTCAAGTGTCTATCTAAACCCATTCGCAGGTACAGTTTAACGTCATGTACAGTACAAAATGTTCGATACATTTAAAATCCATCGTTACTTTTGATATGAAGACCCCACTTTTGCCATCTGCATTCAATTGATTTGTCCTTAAGCTCACATAAAAAAAATCTGACATCTTGAACGCATTGATGTTCCCATACGGAACCAAAACCAAACTGAAAAAATTTACAACGGACATTCAAAAACAAGTTTCTTTTATTTCTTGTATCGAAGTCAAGTAACATTGTATGAGCTGTACGTGGTAACCTAATTAATTTCAGCCTACTTAGCGGATACAGCGTAAGATGCAGTTTTTATGGATATGTATGTATGTATATATATATATATATATATATATATATAGATAGAGAGAGAGAGAGAGAGAGAGAGAGAGAGAGAGAAACAAAGGAAGGGGGAGAATTATGAAGGATATTCAAGATAATAATTGTAGTCATATGTGAGAGAGAGGAGAGAGGGATATATATATATATATATATATATATATATAGATAGATAGATAGATAGAGAGAGAGAGAGAGAGATATTTCAGATTTCAGATGATTTATTCATCTAAGGCCATAGCCCCATATGAACAGGGGGCGATAACAGATTAACATGCGTCACTACAACTATGTAAACACAATAAGCATAACCAGATGCCAAAACAATAATATTAGGATACTAGTGTTTCTCTCAGCTGAAGTGCTCGAAATAAATACACAGCTAAACTGTATAATTATTGTTTCGTTATCAATCGATGACATCAATAATCATAATCTAAACAGACATGGATATGTATAATATTTCTTCGGGATGAATTAAACTCGAAGGTCTGTTAGGGCTGGGCACTTCAAAACAAAATGAACTTCATCCTCTCTGGATTCCTCGCACAGAGGACATAACAATTCTGAATTATTCACGGTTTTATAACGATATCTGTGCACTTTTATATCAGAAATACCAAATCTAAATCTAGTTAGAGTACATCGTAGGTGTCTGTTCACGTTACACAAAAGGTATCTCCTCACTGTCATGGCCTGACTTCGCTGACGAAGATCTAGGAAGGGCGTTGTCCACGTCTGATGCAGGCACGCTCATGGCTGACAAGGCCAATGCGGGAAAAGCAGAGTCGGCCGCAGCGGTTGCAAGGGAAAGTCTGGTCTGGGTTCGCGGCTGCAGCGTCGTGGTTCTTCCTCCTTCTGCGTTTGTCCTCAAGGCTGGCCCTGCGATTGTTTTCGAAGGAGGAGACAGCTTGGTGGATGGTGCGTCGCCAGGTCTCTCGATCAGCGGCTACTGCGGACCACTGGCGATGGTCAATGTGACAGGCACATTGATTAAACATATACATTCTATACATACTAAACCTTTCACTTGAACGAATGTGGCTTTCCCACTCTTGCCACCTACAGTCGATCAATCTTTGGCGAAACATTTTACAAATCTATTTTCATCACCTACGACTTGATACTCCCATGCATACCCGAATCCAAGTTCATACAAACACATTCGTACATCTGACACCCAATTTCGTTTGCCTCTTTGGTCTAAATCATATAACATATTGTATGATTTGCATGGCAGTCTATGAATATTCATTTTCAGTAATTTTAACAAATAGCGAATGCATTTAACAGCAGAATTAACATAAATTGGGTATCTATCGGTTTCCCCATAAACTAAATCATTTAGTGTTCTCATGCCAACCCCTAAAAACTTTTTAAGACCAATAGATAGATAGATAGATAGAGAGATAGATAGATAGATAGAGAGAGAGAGAGAGAGAGAGAGACAGAGAGAGAGAGACAGGAGCAGAGGATTTCTAAGGGACAAATAATGTGAAGAGTTGGGGAGATGTAGGAGAGGGGAGATGTAGGAGAGGGGAGATGTAGGAGAGGGGAAGGAACCAAGAGAATTATCACTCACGCTGAGAGCACACAGGAAAATAGTGCAAACGAACGAATGAAATATATATATATATATATATATATATATATATAGAGAGAGAGAGAGAGAGAGAGAGAGAGAGAGAGAGAGAGAGAGAGAGAGACAGAGACAGAGAGACAGAGACAGAGAGAGAGAGAGAGACAGAGAGGTAGGTAGAGAGGTAGATGGAGAGGTAGACAGATAGAGAGAGGTAGACAGAGAGGTAGAGAGATAGAGAGGTAGAGAGATAGATAGAGAGGTAGATAGAGAGGGAGATAGAGAGGTAGAGAGATAGAGAGATAGATAGAGAGGTAGATAGAGAGGTAGAGAGATAGATAGAGAGATAGATAGAGAGGTAGAGAGATAGAGAGATAGATAGAGAGGTAGAGAGGTAGATAGAGAGGTAGAGAGATAGATAGAGAGGTAGATAGAGAGGTAGAGAGATAGATAGAGAGATAGATAGAGAGGTAGAGAGATAGAGAGATAGATAGAGAGGTAGAGAGGTAGATAGAGAGGTAGAGAGATAGATAGAGAGGTAGATAGAGAGGTACATAGAGAGGTAGAGAGATAGATAGAGAGATAGATAGAGAGGTAGAGAGATAGATAGAGAGATAGATAGAGGTAGATAGAGAGGTAGAGAGATAGATAGAGAGATAGATAGAGGTAGATAGAGAGGTAGAGAGAGAGGTAGAGAGATAGATAGAGAGGTAGATAGAGAGGTAGAGAGATAGATAGAGAGGTAGATAGAGAGGTAGAGAGGTAGATAGAGAGGGAGATAGAGAGGGAGATAGAGAGGGAGAGAGATAGATAGAGAGGGAGATAGAGAGGTAGATAGAGAGGTAGATAGAGGGATAGATAGAGAGGGAGTGTGTGGAGGAGAAACGGGGGACTGGAGGGTGGTGGGGGTGAGGGGGAGAGGGGTGCAGGGCCTGGGGAGGGAGGGAGGGAGGGAGGGAGAGAGGGAGGGAGGCCGACAGACAGACTCTAAATAGCACATTCTATAGTTGGCAGAAAAGTGTGGTGGGGAGGATGGAGTTCAAGGGTGAAGGGATGTTCGTGTAGTTCATCAGACAACAGACAGAGGTGACACCAACAGACAGTGGTGACACCAACAGACAGAGGTGACACCAACAGACAGAGGTGACACCAACAGACAGAGGTGACACCAACAGACAGAGGTGACACCAACAGACAGAGGTGACACCAACAGACAGTGGTGACACCAACAGACAGAGGTGACACCAACAGACAGAAGTGACACCAACAGACAGAGGTGACACCAACAGACAGAGGTGACACCAACAGACAGAGGTGACACCAACAAAAGACAGAAGTGACACCAACAGACAGAGGTGACACCAACAGACAGAGGTGACACCAACAGACAGTGGTGACACCAACAGACAGAAGTGACACCAACAAAAGACAGAGGTGACACCAACAGACAGAGGTGACACCAACAGACAGAGGTGACACCAACAGACAGAGGTGACACCAACAGACAGAGGTGACACCAACAGACAGAGGTGACACCAACAAAAGACAGAAGTGACACCAACAGACAGAGGTGACACCAACAGACAGAGGTGACACCAACAGACAGTGGTGACACCAACAGAGGTGACACCAACAGACAGAGGTGACACCAACAGACAGTGGTGACACCAACAGACAGTGGTGACACCAACAGAGGTGACGCCAACAGACAGAGGTGACGCCAACAGACAGAGGGACACCAACAGACAGAGGTGACACCAACAGACAGAGGTGACACCAACAGACACCAACAGACAGAGGTGACACCAACAGACAGTGGTGACACCAACAGACAGAGGTGACACCAACAGACAGAGGTGACACCAACAGACAGTGGTGACACCAACAGACAGAGGTGACACCAACAGACAGTGGTGACACCAACAGAGGTGACACCAACAGACAGAGGTGACACCAACAGACAGAGGTGACACCAACAGACAGTGGTGACACCAACAGAGATGACACCAACAGACAGAGGTGACGCCAACAGACAGAGGTGACACCAACAGACAGACCCACAATAGGATGGCATATTCATTTGTTTCAACGGTCTAAAATACTGAACAGCAACTTAAAATCTTTAGACGTGGACTTTTCTGATGTGCCATGTGTAGTCGACTAATTCATTTCTCTGTGAGAAAAAAATTGTGATCCACGTGAGCGAAGGTCTCTGTAATAAGACGAAAGAGCCCCCCCCCCCCTCTCCCAAACCACCCTCCTTCCACCACCCCTGCCCCTCTGTTCACACGAGGACGATGAATCATCTCCACATTGCCTTTTCATTGTAACTCCAGCCTGCAACAAAGTGCTGCTGCTCCTGACGGGAAGTAAGACCAGGTTCTGTCTGCAGGATTTCACCAGCGCGTATTGCTAAAACGAAGAAACAAGCAAACAAACAAAAGACTTTAGATACATTGGCCGTGATAATTCGTGAAGAAATAACATCCGTCTGTGTGGGCCATGGGATACGACAGTTCAGGTGACATGGGGGGATGGTGCTGGGTTGTGATGATGTCTTTCTGTCATGGAGACACTCCATCTTTCAACAGGAAGGGGAGAGAGAGAGAGACAGAGACAGAGAGAGGGAGGGAGGGGAGAGAGAGGGATGGGGTGGGAGGGAGTCTGTTAAATGACATCTCAGTCTGTCAAATGCTGAGGAATGTTTCATGATTCCAATCATGCCACATTTACGGTCTGTGTTGAAACACATCTGTTGTCAGCACTTTCCTGGCATCACGTGCTGATAACATCAGCGGCCACAGGCAGATACGTGCCAAGATTACACGTTATTTTATCATGTTTACTTTTTATGTTATCCTTTTATCTACTCTTATTTCAAGTTTGGGTTTAACTCTGGCATTCACTGAACTATGAGGAAAACCAAAATGATATGTATCATGCATGCCACCTGGTAGCTGTTGCTCACGGAATCACATGCCGACTGCACACCAACACAAACACATTGAGACTTCTGCAGGATGGTGGCCCAGTGGGTAACGTAGAGAGAAATCGGGTTGTAGGTTCAAGTCTTGGATAGACAAGGAATCCCGTTATAACGGCAAAAGAGGAAAGGGTTTGTTCTGCACCTTGCTGATTCCCTCTGTCCATGGAAGTCCACCTCCAGTGCAGGCCAGAGAAAAATGTGTTGACATTGAAGTGTTTATACAGCACTCTATCGTCTGAAACCGCTTTTAGTGACTAGGTTTAAAATGAAGAAATAAAACAACATTCTGATACAACACAATGTGTACGTGCGTGCGTACGTGCTTTCGTGTGTGCACGTGCGCGTGCGCTCGCGCGCGTGTGTGTGTCTTCACCCCTCCCTCTCACTCTCTCTGTGCTTTAATCTTTGTCTCTGTCTGTCTGTCGGTCTCTCACTCACTTTCCCTCTGTCTCTTCTCTGTCTTCGCCCCTCCCTCTCACTCTCTCTGTGCTTTTATCTCTGTCTCTCTCTCTCTCTCTCTGTCGGTTTCCCATTTTCTTTCCCTGTGTGTGTGTGTGTGTGTGTGTGTGTGTGTGTGTGTGTGTGTGTGTGTGTGTGTGTGTGTGTGTGTGTGTGTGTGTGTGTGTGTGTGAATTATTCAAAACTAGGCTCAGGAAAAAAATGGGAGGAATATCTCTGTCTTCTTCAAAAGATGGAAAGCGATGATTTCGTTAATTTTCTTCTGCTACATGGTTCCATCTGTTTGACGGAAACTATGTCAAAGGACTTCAGTTTACCATTATTCAATGACTTTGTGGTATTTACATTAAAAGGGAAGAAGTTTTCGCACCATGGAAGATATCGCGGGGAATAGTAGTCATGGTTAGAAAGGATTTTGCCCCGTCGAACAGGTTGAAAATGGAAATGAAATTGTCATTGTATTGAAGTCCACAAAGATTTGCTTGGCGCAAACAACCATGTAAGGTTTGTTGCTTCTCGTGTGCCGCCACATGACTCAGTACTCTGGATACACCAACAACGTGGATTTGGTATGGAAATATTACAGCAATGTATCATTGATCTCCAATGTGAAGTCAATTCTGCTCTACGGATGCGAGACATGGCGGACAACACAGACGATGCAGCAGAAGATTCAGACATTCTTCAACACCTGTCTGAGGCGCATCTACAAGATCCGATGGCAGGAGAAGATCTGAAACAAAGATCTGTGGGAGCGAGCGGGACAGGAACCAGTGGCCAAGCAGATACTGCGGAGGAAGTGGGGCTGGATCGGACACACCCTCAGGAAGCCAGCGTCCAGCATCACACGCCAAGCCCTGACCTGGAACCCGCAGGGAAAGAGGAAGAGAGGCCGGCCTCGCAACAGCTGGAGGCGAGATACCGAGGCAGAGCTGAAGCAGCAAGGGACCAACTGGACTGGAATGGCCAGAACAGCCCAGAACAGAGTGCGATGGCGAGGGGTCGTCGATGGCCTATACTCCACCAGGAGCGATGGGCAAAATGAATGAATGAATGTATCATTGATCTACATGATTCATTTGGTGATTTCTACATTATCTTAACTGGTGATTTAATAATAATAATAATAATAATAATGAATACTTGTTGAGCGCTTTCCTCCCTGAAATGGAGCTAAAAGCGCTTTACAATAAACATAACACACACACACACACACACACACACACACACACACACACACAACCACACACACACACACACAACCACACACACACACACACACACACACACAACCACACACACACACACACACACACACACACACACACACACACACACACACAATTTCAATGCAAGAATAGCAAATAATAACTATTCCTTTGATGACGACAGTATTGACTCATCACAGCTAACATTTGTGCCGTGAGTGACTTTTCTAGGTCACAAAATAGTCACACGAATGATTTTGGCGATCATTTTCTTGAAATATGTAAAATGTTTGATTGTTTTCTGTTGAATGGCTTGTGTGAACCGGGCTTTGATAGCAGCTGTACTTACATTACTTCTTGAGGGCCAGTACTGTTGATTTCTTTATCCTGTTTTGTGAACTGTTTGCATCTATCAATGTTGTTGAAGTGAAAGTTGTCAGTTACACTGAATGAGACCATTTATCAGCTGTGATGAAATTCAACATGAAAACAGACAGTATCGAAAAGTGTGATGGGGAAGCAGAAAAGAAGAAAAGCTCAGCGATGGAAAGAATAGTTTGGAAAGATGACAAGAAAGACGTGTTTACCAAAACGTTAAACAACGACAGCAGTCAGGCAAACGTTGCTATGGCTCCAGCTTTACTGGACACAGGTGTGGATTGTGTTTTGTGGATATCCCCAGACTGTTTGAACGAGGCGAGTAAATGTATGCGTGTCAGGTCTCATGCCAGAAAGAAAAAAACATTCAGAATGGTTCCGCGATGACAAATGTCAGCGAGTTAAAAAGGAAACTAGAAGGACTTTGATCGCTTTATGAGAACAAGGGGCGAAGAAGACAGAACAGCACGGAAAAAGTATATAAAAAGATATACCCTGCCCCTACATCCACAAACAACAGCAACAATAACAACATAACATGCGTTTAAGAAACAAAAGGCTTAGTCTCTTGCAAACAGCATTTCAAATTCTTCATTGTTTTGGAAAGAACTGTGGAAACAAGGAGAAAGTTACAAATAGCATAAAGACTTCCCACTGGGTTCAAGATTTTAAAGATGTATTTGGAAGTAACGAAGCATCAAGCATCCTCATACAGAATTAGATCCATCAGACCAAAGTCAGCATGAACTTAACAAAGACATCAGAAGGAGGAGTTATAACAGCAATATATGAAATTTGGCACAGCTTGTAGCATTGATGAGATTCCAGCTGATTTGATAAGGAACGGTGGTAGCGAGGTCAAGCATTCACAAAGTTTTCCACGGATACCGTTTTTGAACAAAACAGGACACAGCATCGTTCTGTTGACACAATCAAACACCTTTTCGAAATCAATAAATGCCACACACAATTTCCGATTTACACAAAACTGTTTATGTATAAATGCCGCAAATATGATATGAATATGTGATCTACAAGGGAGTATCTTTTCTCGAACCCAGAGAGAGAGAGAGTGAGAGAGAAACAGAGACAGAGAGAGAGAGAAACAGAGAGAGAGAGAGAAACAGAGAGAGAGAGAGAAACAGAGAGAGAGAGAGAGAGAGAGAGCAGTTAAACTCATCGACAAGCAACCAGAGAAATAAAAAGATCAGCATATATTGTATACTCCCCCAAAGACCCGCCCTCAGCACCAAACAAGTGTTGATTGGTCAACGCGGAAACTCCATTGTTCCAAACTGAACTTCCTCGTCACGTGACACATGGCATGCAGCCTCTGGCGTGAATTCTGTCCGGGAGCGTGGGGGGCGGGCCGGAGGGGGGGGGGGGTGAGGGGGAGGGCGCGGGGGTGGGGGGGCGCGAGGGGGGGGGGGGGGGGCGCGGGGAGAGAGAAATGACGACTGGATTAAAATCTTTCCCATCTGGCCACGCATCATTGGTGGCCAAATGGGCGTGACCCTCCTCGCCTGGGTGAACAAGGAAGCAAGAAAGGTGTGGTGTGTCAGAGGCCCAGACAACGTGAAGATGAAGTGAGGTGTTGGTTCTGACAGGTGGCGGAATGAAAAGTGTCCACTGATGATCCAGGGCTGATCGAGAGGTCTGCGTTGATTGAAACTGGATTGGGTGTTTCTGTTGTTTGTCTGGGCTTTAGTTTTGGTTGGTGTTATGGTGGTGTGGTGGTGGTTGTGGTTGGTGTTATGGTGGTGTGGTGGTGGTTGTGGTTGGTGTTATGGTGGTGTGGTGGTGGTTGTGGTTGGTGTTATGGTGGTGTGGTGGTGGGTGTGGTTGGTGTTATGGTGGTGTGGTGGTGGGTGTGGTTGGTGTTATGGTGGTGTGGTGGTGGTTGTGGTTGGTGTTATGGTGGTGTGGTGGTGGTTGTGGTTGGTGTTATGGTGGTGTGGTGGTGGGTGTGGTTGGTGTTATGGTGGTGTGGTGGTGGTTGTGGTTGGTGTTATGGTGGTGTGGTGGTGGTTGTGGTTGGTGTTATGGTGGTGTGGTGGTGGGTGTGGTTGATGTTATGGTGGTGTGGTGGTGGGTGTGGTTGGTGTTATGGTGGTGTGGTGGTGGTTGTGGTTGGTGTTATGGTGGTGTGGTGGTGGTTGTGGTTGGTGTTATGGTGGTGTGGTGGTGGTTGTGGTTGGTGTTATGGTGGTGTGGTGGTGGGTGTGGTTGGTGTTATGGTGGTGTGGTGGTGGTTGTGGTTGGTGTTATGGTGGTGTGGTGGTGGTTGTGGTTGGTGTTATGGTGGTGTGGTGGTGGTTGTGGTTGGTGTTATGGTGGTGTGGTGGTGGGTGTGGTTGGTGTTATGGTGGTGTGGTGGTGGTTGTGGTTGGTGTTATGGTGGTGTGGTGGTGGTTGTGGTTGGTGTTATGGTGGTGTGGTGGTGGGTGTGGTTGGTGTTATGGTGGTGTGGTGGTGGTTGTGGTTGGTGTTATGGTGGTGTGGTGGTGGGTGTGGTTGGTGTTATGGTGGTGTGGTGGTGGTTGTGGTTGGTGTTATGGTGGTGTGGTGGTGGGTGTGGTTGGTGTTATGGTGGTGTGGTGGTGGTTGTGGTTGGTGTTATGGTGGTGTGGTGGTGGGTGTGGTTGGTGTTATGGTGGTGTGGTGGTGGTTGTGGTTGGTGTTATGGTGGTGTGGTGGTGGGTGTGGTTGGTGTTATGGTGGTGTGGTGGTGGGTGTGGTTGGTGTTATGGTGGTGTGGTGGTGGTTGTGGTTGGTGTTATGGTGGTGTGGTGGTGGGTGTGGTTGGTGTTATGGTGGTGTGGTGGTGGTTGTGGTTGGTGTTATGGTGGTGTGGTGGTGGTTGTGGTTGGTGTTATGGTGGTGTGGTGGTGGTTGTGGTTGGTGTTATGGTGGTGTGGTGGTGGTTGTGGTTGGTGTTATGGTGGTGTGGTGGTGGTTGTGGTTGGTGTTATGGTGGTGTGGTGGTGGTTGTGGTTGGTGTTATGGTGGTGTGGTGGTGGTTGTGGTTGATGTTGCTGGTGGTTGAGTTGTGGTTGATGTTTTTGTTGGTGGTGTTGCTGGTGTGATTGTTGTTGTTGTGGAGGTAGTTAATTTGTTTTTTTGAACGTCAACCGGCCCCTCTTTCCCTCCCTCTGCCCCCGTCATTACATCAGCGTTATCTCTCTCTCCCCCCCCCCCTCTGCCCCCGTCATTACATCAGCGTCATCTTTCCTTCCATCCGCCCCCGTCATTACATCAGCGTCATCTTTCCTTCCATCCGTCCCCGTCATTACATCAGCGTCATCTTTCCTTCCATCCGCCCCCGTCATTACATCAGCGTCATCTTTCCCTCCCTCTGCCCCCGTCATTACATCAGCGTCATCTTTCCTTCCATCCGCCCCCGTCATTACATCAGCGTCATCTTTCCTTCCATCCGCCCCCGTCATTACATCAGCGTCATCTTTCCCTCCCTCCGCCCCCGTCATTACATCAGCGTCATCTTTCCCTCCCTCTGCCCCCGTCATAACATCAGCGTTATCTTTCCCTCCCTCTGCCCCCGTCATAACATCAGCGTTATCTTCCCCCCCCCCCTCCCTCTGCCCCCGTCATAACATCAGCGTTATCTTTCCCTCCATCTGCCCCCGTCATAACATCAGCGTCATCTTTCCACAGGTAAGGACAACGTGCAGTGAAGTTCTTGAGGCATATTGTGAAGAAAGTGTCTACAGAGAGAAAAACAAATGCTGCTTATAAAAAAACAAATCAGAGCAGACTAGAAAGTAACAACAAACAGAAACATAACACAACACAACGCAACATCACACACACACACACACACACACACACACACACACACACACACACACACACACAGAGGCACACAGACACAGAGAGACGGACGGAGAGACAGAAACACACACACACACTCACACGTACGCACGCACACACACACACACGCGCGCGCGCACACACATACACAGAGGCACACAGACACAGTGAGACAGACAGACGTACAGACAGGCGTACAGACAGACAGACAGACAGAGAGAGCCACATAGACACAGACACAAAAAGACAGACAGACAGACAGACAGACAGACACACACACACACACACACACACACACACACACACACACACACACACACACCGCACGCATATTGTATGTAGCAGCAGCAACAACAACACACCGTCATTAACATCAACAATACAACAACAACAACAGTGGTAACAACACCACTTCCACCTCCACAACCAACAACAGAAACAGTTTTGAAGTTTGTCACATGGATACCCCTGAAAACGGAGTATGGCTGCCTACATGGCGGGGTAAAAAACGGTCTTATAGTTTCAGTTTCAGTTGCTCAAGGAGGCGTCACTGCGCTCGGACAAACCATATACGCTACACCACATCTGCCAAGCAGATGCCTGACCAGCAGCGTAACCCAACGCGCTTAGTCAGGCCTTGAAAAAAAAAAAAAAAAAAAAAGGGGGGGGGGAATAAATAATAGATAAGCTTACATAAATAAATAAATAAATAAATAAATAATAATTATAATATAGAAAAAGGTAGTAGTAATAATAATAGTAATACTAATAAAATGATAATAATAAAAAATAAATAAATAAATAAATAAGACAACAATGGTGATAATTAAGCGAATGAATGTAAAATATGACGACACACATTCACACATACACCCACACATGCATAACAGAAATGCACCAAACATGCAGTTTCACAGATATGACAGTACAGTCAAATACATATAAACGTACATGAGCTCCAACACACACACACACACACACACACATTACCTTGCACCTCCTCCAACCCCCTCCTCCACACACTCATTTCTAGCCTACGTATCGCAGCTTCCACGGCACACACACACACACACACACACACGCACGCAAACACACACTCACAGAGATGAACACTTACTTGTACAAGCACACACATATACGCCCATATCTCCCACCCCCAACCCCCACACATATATACAAAGATATATATATATATATATATATATATATATATATATATATATATATATATACACACACACACCAGTACACAGATCTCTCCTGACACTTGTGTACACTTACACTCTCGCGCATTCACAAACGCACTCAAAAACACAGACCCACACATCCACACAAACACACACATCCACACACGCACACGCACAGAGGCTGCCAAGAGGGATGGGAAAAGATCTCTGATGCCAAGAACGTGGCGTCTAGTGTGTTGCTCAGTCTATTGTATTTGGAAAGGCCCACAGAGACTCTGTTCCGTTTTGAAGAAATTTGCGCAATGTTGGTTTGGAAATGATGCCGATATTTGTTTGATTTGCAAAGCATCGTGCTCTACCTTTCATGTTAGACTTTCGGCCGCTCCCTCTCTCTGCTTTTATTTCTTTGAGGCGATCGATGGTGTGATGGCCTTGTACCTGTTCTTTTTGGTATTCTTTGACTTTTCTGAGAATTTCCGATTTTCCTAGATGTAGGCCGCTCGTTGGTGTTGCGTTACCAGCAAGTCTGTCAGCTCGCTCATTTCCCTTAACACCTGCATGTCCCGGGCAGTATGACCATGTGAGTTTTTTAATCTGAAAGTTGCGCATTGCCTTATGCCACTCTGGGCTTCCCATTCCGTTTTCAATTTTCTGTATGAGGTTCATTGAGTCGGTTAGAATCATGGCATGTTGGTTTCCGGGCGTATGGATAACTTATAAGTAAAAGCCTACTCATGTACAAACAGGTGAACGTGGAGCTGCAGCCCACGAAGGAAGAATTGACATGGATGGAAGCCCCCACCATCGCTGACTGACCACGTGAAGTGACGCAGAGAATGGCCACACAGGGGGGTGCTGTTGGTTGTTTGACGTCACTGTGGAAGTGTGGCACTGTCTGTGCACAATACAGCTCAGCTCAGTACAGAGAGCTGCACTAGATGTATATTCCTGAAAGCCTCCATATAACAACTGAGTACAAAGTGGATGAGAGTAATACGTGAAGAGTGGGAAACACACACTCTCTCTCTCTCTTGTTCTTGTCTTTCTTTTCCTTCCTTTTTTTTTTCAGTTTTCTCATCTTCTCATCTCTGTTTTTTGTTTTGTATAAAGGTCACGGAACCCACGATTTTGCAAATGCCACACATAACAATATCAGTTACCCCAGTAACAACACCTTACCCAAGTAACACCTTACCCCAGTAACAACACCTGTGACAGAACGCGGCACAGAAACAGGAACCTTGCCAGTGTTTGTTTCACTGTCTTTCTTTCTCCGTGGTTCTCTCAGCTGCTCTGATACAAACACCACCACCGTCGCCTAAAACAAATATAAAGAAAAAAAAATCATCAACAAATATCGTGTTGGAGCTGTGACGAGCAATGGAGGGACGTCTTTCTGAGTGCTTCTAGTTGTCATGAAAAGTGGTTTTGTTGGTAGATTTTGGACCGTGCAGGCACTGTGAATGTTATTGTTGTCGAGATTGGTGCTGGTGTTGTCCAGATTGGTGCTGGTGTTGTCCAGATTGGTGGTAGTGTTGTTAGTGCAGGAGCTGTAGTCGTGGCAATAGCAGTTACAGCGGCAGTGGATAGAATGCCATTTATCCAATGAAATCCTGATAAAAAAGAAAACTGATTGAACTGATTAACTATTTGTTAAGCTATCTTTCTGATCTCCTCGCAGTTTACATTCCAGAAAGACAACTCCGTTCATCATCAGACAGTCGCATTCTCCAAATTCCCTCTGTCATGACTGAGTCCTTCGGTCAAAGATCCTTCGCAGTCATCGCCCCAGTCCAGTGGAACTCCTTGCCATACGAATTAAGACGCTTCAAAACCAACCTGAAAACTCATCTGTTTAAAACTGTATCTAGCTGAACTCCTGATGCCTGCAACAGTGTGTGCATGTGCTTGTTTCTGTTTCCTGTGTGTGGTGTTGAGGTGTTGTGTGGAGGGGAGGGAGGGGGAGTGGGAGCGGTTTTTAGTGTTGTAACTCGGTTTGCATTATCTGGGCATTGTGATGCACACAGCTGTTTTTGGATGTTCGAACTGATTTTTAGGTGTTTACTATGGATGTTTGAGTTTAGTATGTACTTTTAATGCAATGTCATGTCATAATTCGTCATGTTTGCTTCCTTAGTTGGACCAACCTGCTTGTTTTGATGGAATATTTTTGTTTCAGTGACGTGTGTTTTTGTTGTTGTTGTTGTTTTATTACCTAGTCAACATCAACAATTTCATTTACTTTTGTTATCGTGTTGCATATTTCATGAATGTTCATGTTCTAAAAGTGATAGTGCTTGATGTGTTTAATGTTATGTGAACTCGAACCAAAAGACAAATTTCTGTGCATTAACAGACTATCAGGTTGTGTCTGATCTGATCACATCTTATCGCATCTTATCTTTCTTATCTTAAGTTATCTTAACTTATTGAATTCGAAGAGGATGTGTGAATGCAACCCCTTTGTAAATGTCAATTTAGAAAAAACAAAACAAAAAACCTTCACAAACAAAAGTTGTTTTTTTCTTTTCGCTACATGTCTTCTCTTTTCTGAATTCTCTACTTGACGGCAGAATGAAAAGAAAAGAAAAGAAAAAAAAGACAGGCGATATCCCTGCTGGGTATTGAAAATGGTGTTGGCGGCAAACTGTCTTCTTTTTGTCGTGGGATTGCAGCCACAATAATACAGCAGGAGACAGGTCGCTTCCTTCGGTCAAATATTTCATCTCTTCATTTGCTGTTTATGAATAGATTATTTCATATTCATGATAATATGGTTCATCAGTCGTCACATTGAAACTGAAGTGCAGTGTGTGAGTACATCATAAGCTTCAAGCTTCTCAATGCTCTTTTGTCACTGCTTTTATGTGTAAATCATGTGAACTGGTGAAAGACTGAGGATGATACGAAACCAAATGCTTTCCTGTTGTGTAAAAGTCAGAAACAAACGTTTTCTTTTCTGCTTCATGGCTTTTGTTTCTAACAGCTGTAAAACTACGACAAGGTTTACATGAAAACAGGACAGGCGGGCAGGGAAGGAACACTCTGCCAATCCCAACCAGACCCTGACAGCGATGTGGGCGACAGACTGGCCCTGTTCTGGCGGCGCTTGTGCCCACGACGTCAGAGCTTTGACTCCAGAGGGCGGCACTTGTTTCTTCAGTCCTCTGCTCCATGACAGTCCTCTGCTCCACGACAGTCCTCCATGACAGTCCCCTGCTCCATGACAGTCCTCTGCTCCATGACAGTCCCCTGCTGTATGACAGTCCTCTGCTCCATGACAGTCCCCAGCTCCATGACAGTCCTCTGCTCCATGACAGTCCTCTGCTCCATGACAGTCCGCTGCTCCATGACAGTCCCCTGCTGTATGACAGTCCTCTGCTCCATGACAGTCCCCTGCTCCATGACAGTCCTCTACTCCACGACAGTCCCCTGCTGTATGACAGTCCCCTGCTGTATGACAGTCCCCTGCTCCATGACAGTCCCCTGCTCCATGACAGTCCCCTGCTCCATGACAGTCCTCTGCTCCATGACAGTCCCCTGCTGTATGACAGTCCTCTGCTCCATGACAGTCCTCTGCTCCATGACAGTCCTCTGCTCCATGACAGTCCTCCATGACAGTCCCCTGCTCCATGACAGTCCTCTGCTCCATGACAGTCCTCCATGACAGTCCCCTGCTCCATGACAGTCCTCTGCTCCATGACAGTCCCCTGCTCCATGACAGTCCCCTGCTCCATGACAGTCCCCTGCTCCAAGACAGTCCTCTGCTCCATGACAGTCCTCTGCTCCATGACAGTCCCCTGCTGTATGACAGTCCTCTGCTCTAAACGGTCGACAGGCCTGTATCTTCCTTTAATGCGGGTAATGGCCCATTGACAGCGGAGATTTCTATCTGGCTTCTGTGTGGAGCTCTTTGATGAGGTGTGCCGCCATGGCCGTTCAGCCCTGCAGACTGTGGAGATGGTGTGTGTGTGGCGGGGTGGGGGGTGGGGGGTGAGGGGTGCAGTGTACAGGACACACATTGTGGGGATTGGGGGGAGGGGCAGTGTACTGGACACACACTGTTTAACACACTGCTGGAGGTGTCGTTTGAGGGGAAATTGTACGTGGTGGGTGGAACAGTGATCACAAGCTGAACATTTCTTTTTTCTTCATCTTACTTTTTGATGATAATTTGTCGTTACGTGTTCGGTTTTCCCCACAGTATGTTTGTTTCGTTCTGTCCTTCATTTCTTTTCGTTCGCGCTCATACGTGTGTGTGTGTGTGTGTGTGTGTGTGTGTGTGTGTGTGTGTGTGTGTGTGTGTGTGTGTGTGTGAGAGAGAGAGAGAGAGAGGGAGAGAAAGAGAGAGAGAGAGTTTTTCCCACTCTTCACGTATTGCTCTCATCCACCTTGTACTCAGTTGATTCATGGAGGCTTTCAGGAATATACAGCGAGTGCAGTTATTCCGACTGTCGGAAATAATTTTCTTTGTCGCTTCATCTTTGTAATTACATGTCCGGCAATGTGGAAACTTTTGTCTGCCGAATCTTTTGAAGTGTGTTTCTTTTGTTTGTTCCCTGTCATACTTCCATGCATTTTACTGTATTTGGTTTTTCCATTTTGTCTTTGAAATGTAAGAGGTTGAAATGTGTTTCTTGTAACAGAATAAAACATCGACTTTCTTCAGAATCATATTTCGAAATGTCATCCGAGTATTAGCAAAGCTTGAAATATATCACCACATATTGAATTCTCTTCTTGAGATGAAAAAGTAATCTGTATTGTATATACATTTTATTTTCCACTTATATTTCTTTGCGTCTTTATTTGTATACACGTTCGGCCTAAAAGTGTTTGCTTCGTCTGGTTCTTTTGTTTCTTCTTCTCATGTTCATGATGATATTTCTGTACATGTTCTCCTCCCCCCTCCTCCTCCCTCTTGTTCTTCTCCTCCTCCCCCTCCCTCCTTTCCTTCTTCTCCTCCCCCTCCTCCTCCTCCCTCTTTTTCTTCTTTTCCTCCTCTCCCCCCCCCTCCTCCTCCTTTTTCTTCTTCTCCCCCTCCTCCCTCTTTTTCTTCTTTTCCTCCTCCTCCCCCTCCTCCTCCCCTTCCTCCTCCTCTCCTCCTCCCCTTCCTCCTCCTGCTCCTCCTCGCCTTCCTCCTCCATCTTCTTCTTCTGTCCCCCCTTCTCCTTCTCATTTTCATTGATTCGATGTGTTAATTCTCTTCTCCGTTTTTGTCTGCTGATTACAGATCGAAACAGATCACTTCATCTCTGATCGAAAGGAGAAAAACAAGGTCTCGTTAACAAGAAGGCAGTAATCGGATGATTAGTGGAACATCCACTCGCTTTTTTTTCTTCCCCCTCCTCCTCAGCCCCCTCCCTAAGCTCCCTTCTTCCAAAGCGTCTTCATCCCTGATCCGCTCTGTATTCACCTCGCCCTCTACACCATCCCTGCAGCACGTGCCGTCCGGAAAGCCGAGAGGAGTCGGCTATCGAACAGCGATTGGCATTTCTCATTAACACCCCTGACCTGGACGACTTCAAGAACGCGTTTGATTTCCTTGGATGCGTCCACAAATGAAATTCGTGAAGACAGGCAAGGGGACGCCGCGGCCCCTGTCTTGTTTAACCCCTTCACGCCTCAAACAACAGACACTGAGAGGGAGGAGAAAAGGATAGCGGATCAGAATGAGAACACTTCTTTTCTATGACTCATCTGCGCCAAGACTGTTTGTGCAGCGACTGGACACACTGCAGTGTGAGTGTGTGTGTGTGTGTGTGTGTGTGTGTGTGTGTGTGTGTGTGTGTGTGTGTGAGAGAGAGAGAGAGAGAGAGACAGAGAGAGGATGGGGAGGGTGGGGAGGGGGAGTAGACGAGACAGAGAAAGACAGAGACAGACACAGAAATAGAAACACAGAGGTACAGACAGACAGACAGACAGACAGAGAGAGAGAGAGAGAGAGAGAGAGAGAGAGAGAGAGAGAGAGAGAGAGAGAGAGAGAGAGAGAGAGAGAGACACTTTCGAGTTTTATCCATTCTCCAGGCGTTTTGTTACAGTGTCTTGGCAATGCAGAGGCTGCCCTCCCCTCCCACCCAATCCGTCAAGTCATCAGCCAGAAAGCAAGGGGAGGGGCAGTGAGGTCGGAGAGCGGCACCCCGTGGCTCTGACGGTGGGGGGAATCAATGCATAATGTGATAAGCACACTGGTCCACACAGGAATCTGATCTTTTTGAGCCGAGCTTTTTTGGCGAGGGGTAGGGCAGTGCCGGGGATGCAGCAGCATGGCGTTCTAACTGTTTGGGGCCGTCAGGGAGGGTCGGCTTCCTCCTCCTCCCCCCACCCCCTTCTCCTCCCGGGAACCTCACCAGTCCTCATTGATTGGGGCCACGGCCGCTGGTGGGGGAGTGAAATGCGCGAGAATTTGTGACCAGCAAATCTTCCCGTTGGTTTGGTCACTGTTCTGGCTGAAAGAATTGTGAGGTGCCCCTGTCTCTGCACCCGTACAGTGTGTGTGTGTGTGTGTGTGTGTGTGTGTGTGTGTGTGTGTGTGTGTGTGTGTGTGTGTGTGTGTGTGTGTGCGTGCGTGTGTGTGTGTGTATGTGTGTGTGTGTGTGTGCGTGTGTGTGTGTGCGTGTCACGTTTCGCGCGCGCGACTTTGTGAGTGAAAGAGAGAGAGGGGGAGAGAAAGAGAGAGGGAGGTAGAGAGAGAGAGAGAGAGAGAGAGAGAGTGTGTGTGTGTGTGTGTGTGCGCGCCTATGTATATGTGTTTGCGTGTGTGCGTGCCTACGTGTGTGTGTGAGTGTGTGTGTGTGTTTGTGTGTGAGTGTGTGTGTGAGCAATCCCCTATCGATTTGTATGTAGAAAAGATTGAGCAAGAGAGAGAGAGAGAGAGAGAGAGAGACAGACAGACAGACAGACAGACAGACAGAGACATAGATAGCTTTAAAAACAGTAGAAGTTTTAATCTGTCTGTACAGTACTATTCGGTTACCAAAAGTTCCTTGTCGGTGACGAACTATGTTTTTCTTTCTACGGAAAAAACCCGCAGTCAGTTACCGGAGAGAACATTCGCATATTAAACTGGCCCAGACTCTGAGCATGTCCTGAGTAACGGAGTAATATGCTTCGCTAGTCTCCTGGTGACTGTTTAAAGTCTGTAAAACTTTCTGAACTGTAGTCGTTAAGTTCTCCCTTACTTTTTAACCAAATCGAACGAGAAACCCAACGTTTCTTTAATCTGTACTTAAGATGTTCAGTAACCTTTACTCCTAAAAAAAAGACATGACCTCAGAAACATCAGTGATGCTTTCAGCAGCTGGTTAACAGGTACGGAGGGACCACCCGGTAAGTCAGGAGGATCTGTGACCAACTTCCGTATCGAATTTCCCCGCGCTTTGAGCAAGGTCATAAGTTACGGTGATAGGATTCCTCCACTTAGTGTTGACAGTTCCTGACTACAGTTATTGAACAGGTCATTGCCATTCAGTACAACTGGTGAATTCTGTGAAATGAGCCCCGAGTACAGTTTTCACCACTTTATTTAGAGCATGTCACAAGACACCACTTATCGATTAACAGGACAACCAGATACTCAGATGCAGAGTCCTGTCATTACATAAGTGTGTAGTAAGCATTGTGACGAATGTCTTCACAAGCTAGACATTATATCACAATAGATGATAATTATATCACAATAAATGACAATTATATCACGATAAATAACAACCATATCACAATATTTGACAATTATATCGAAATACATGACAATAAAAGGTAAGAAGACAAAACATGTGTTGGAAAGAAAATTCAGCCAAGAGGTGAGAGAAAAGAAGAAAGAAGGTTTGGACACACACACAAGAAACACGAGAGAGTCCGACTGACTGGCCGATAAAACTGTGCGGTGGTCTGCAGTCCAGTGTGAACTGACATCAGGAAAGAAGACCACTATCAGATGGTCACAGTGCAAAGTGACGTGGAGAACAGCTGACCGCTTGAGGAAGGTATCAGCCATTGATTTGACCAGGGTGACCGGAGGGACAATCCAGGACATATACAAATACGTACGCACGTACCTCCACACACGCAAATATCCATACACATACACGTAGGTATGAAATGGAACTGTCTAATAAGGGATCAAACCACTGTGTGATGAATTTGTTTACAGTTTCACAGAATACTGGTCTTGGACTCCAAAATAAAGGAATTGTTTCTAGACAACACGCCATTGTGGCAGGTGGTGTAGTGTTTTTTTTCGGACAATTCCCAGCCGTGTTTTGAGAATAGCTGCAAGCACGTCATAAATCATTCTTAATGCGTCGATTGTTAAAATCGAACTTTAAATCACTCCGTCCAAGTCTCAGCTGACAATGCAAATTCACCCCCGTTTGGAATATACCCTGAACTACAGTAATTAAAACCATCCGAAGTGCAGTCAGTAATACCAACCAGACTTCCAAAAAGTCTTTAACTCCGTGATTAAGTTCTGTCGTACTTTGAACAAGGTCTAAACTGATTTTCTTCCCAACTGAAACAAGTCCCGAACTCTGGTCATTAAATCCTTTCAGGTTGTGAACAAGTCTGCTACCGATAGTTGTAAAATCCCTGCAGACTTTAACAAGCCATAAAGAACACTTTGATAGTCTCGTCAATTTCGAGCCAGTATTACTATCAAATCATCCCAGACTTTGAACAAATCCTTAAAAAATGTTGAAATTTATACAGATTTTGAATAAGTGCTGATCTACATTTAATAAAGAATGCAGATTTTAAACAAGTCCTGAACTTAAACTCCAAGAATCTTTCAGACTTTGAACACGTCCTAACCTACTGTTATTTAATTGTTGTGAACTTGAATCAGTCCTGAACTACAGTTAACAAATTGTCCACACTGCGGACACAACTTGAACATTCATTTAACTCTTACCAGCCGCCGTGGCGAAGTGGTTAGCGTCGCGGACTGTACGGTTGGGAGGACGCGGGTTCGAATCCCAGCTGAGGTGGGTTTTTCGGCCCGCGGCCGGCTCCTACCCAGAGTCGAGTGTGCTATGGGCTTAAATGGGGAGACTTGGACCACACAGTCGAGTGTCATCCACTTCGCGGATGGGTCTTTGGGAGTGTTGCTCTAATTTCCTGACCAACACTGCAAGTGTCTGTATTTTTCAGGCCTAGTTGACGCCGGGATATCAATATGACAGGAAGCATAGAGTACATCCTTGTCACATAGTCCCAAACCTAAATGGACCTCCATCGACATCATCATCATCAATCACCATCGTCCTCCTCCTCCTCCATCAAAAAAAAAAAGAAAAAAAAAAGTCCCAAATTATGTGGCCTTTCATGCCCTGCTCAGGTGGTTTCCATACCCCTCCACTTCCATGTTTGGGGTGAGTCCTGTCAATGTCTTCAGTGTTGGCAGATTCATGGGGTCTGTTGTTGGAGGGATGTGGTGGCGGTCTCCACTAAGTTATTATTGTCGTCAGAAGGGGGATTAGTAGGTGGTGTCCTAAGTATGTTAAATCAGAATAGGCACTACTGAACACCACTGACGAAATGCGACCATCGACAATGAAGTGAACGTCAGGATTGCAAGAGCAAGCGCAACTTTTGGTAGACTCAGTGCAAATGTCTGGAACAGAAGAGGCATTAGTCTTGAGACCAAGCTAGAGGTCTACAGAGCAGTAGTTCTCCCCACACTACTGTACGCCTGTGAAACTTGGACAGTGTACCAACGACATACCAAGAAGCTGAACCACTTCCACACAACATGCCTCAGGAAGCTACTGAACATCAAGTGGCAAGACAGGACCCCAGACACAGAGGTGCTCGCAAAAGCCACCCTTCCCAGCATCTTCACCATCCTGATGCAGTCCCAGCTTTGCTGGGCTGGACGCGTGGCGCGCGTGCCAGACCATCGGCTGTCCAAAAGGCTCTTCTATGGCAAGCTGCAACAAGGGAAGAGATCACACTGAGGTCAGAAGAAGCGCTTCAGAGATACTCTGAAAGTCTCTCTGAAAGCGTTTGATATCAACCCTGACTCCTGGGAGGAATCTGCAGTGGACCGTGACAAATGGCGCGCTGCTGTGCACAAAGGCGCCAAGTTGTGCGAGGCCAACAGGACTGCTGCAGCTGTTCAGAAGAGGCAGGCCAGAAAGTCACGGGCAAACAAGCTCCCTGACAATGATATGCCTGTCTTTGTCTGCCCTAACTGTCAGCGTACATTTCGTGCGCAGATTGGACTATTCAGCCATCTGCGCATTCACAGATAGATTCATGAACATCCTCCCCCCACCCCACCACCGCCCTCCCCCCATCCCCCAGCTGGATGACAACGATGGTCATCATCGATCTCGATGGACACACCATACCATAGTAGGTGGTGTCCTAAGTATGTTAAATCAGAATAGGCACTACTGAACACCACTGACGTAACTCAGCAGCAGTGCAGGGTCATCTTTGGTGTGTGAACTCCTGATAACCTAACATCAATAGTTCCCTGCGGACGGTCAACGTGGGACTGTGACAGACGACACCGGTGTGGCCGTGTATGGGGACTCGGAATGAGCGGCGCGGATGCTGGGGCAGGAGAAAAACCAAAACTAAAAACAAACACAAACTTCCAAACTTTGAACATGTCTCTAACTACTCTAACCAGAATTACCAACTTCGGTCAGATGAAAAACAACATCAGCAACAAAAAAGCCTGCCAAACGAAAACCAAACCCCATGATTCAGCGATCAAATGTTCCCGTTCTTTGAGCAAGTCCTGAACTGCAGTTGTTGATTCTTCCAGACTTCGAATGAATCCTGAACTGAAGTCATTTTACATTGTCCATGCCTTTGGATACGCCTTCAGTTATGACATAAAGACGAATTGGCGAACTCGTGCATTTTGGTACACAGAAATCAGGAACGGTGTTTGATATGCTGACTGACAGTCATCAGGAACGGTGTTTGATATGCTGACTGACAGTCATCAGGAACGGTGTTTGATATGCTGACTGACAGTCATCAGGAACGGTGTTTGATATGCTGACTGACAGTCATCAGGAACGGTGTTTGATATGCTGACTGACGGTCATCAGGAACGGTGTTTGATATGCTGACTGACGGTCATCAGGAACGGTGTTTGATATGCTGACTGACGGTCATCAGGAACGGTGTTTGATATGCTGACTGACGGTCATCAGGAACGGTGTTTGATATGCTGACTGACGGTCATCAGGAACGGTGTTTGATATGCTGACTGACGGTCATCAGGAACGGTGTTTGATATGCTGACTGACGGTCATCAGGAACGGTGTTTGATATGCTGACTGACAGTCATCAGGAACGGTGTTTGATATGCTGACTGACGGTCATCAGGAACGGTGTTTGATATGCTGACTGACAGTCATAAGGAACGGTGTTTGATATGCTGACTGACAGTCATCAGGAACGGTGTTTGATATGCTGACTGACAGTCAACGAATGCTTCTTTTGCGATGTTTTCCCCTCGAAGTTCAAAGTCAGGAATGTCGCACATCTGATTTGGCATGGTTTTCGTGACTGCTGGGGGCACGTTTGGGTGACTGGCAGATCGATCAGTTGGCAAGGACATGCGACAGTCAGTCAGCTAGCTAACTGGTTAATGTATTGAGGACTGTTGTTAAGCCTTCGTGCAGTGCATATTTTACAGGATGACGGGAGATTGAGAAAGAGAGAGGGGGGGAGAAGGGGAGGGAGAGGGAGGCAGGAAGGAAGGAGGACAGACAGGCAGAAAGTAACGAATAAAAAAGTGATGCAGGCTGCATTAAAACACACACACACAAAACCACACCAACACCAACCAACCAAACAAGCCTCCACACATCCACTCCACGTCTCCTGTCTGTGACATGTTGTATCCTTCCCTCTCTGTAGCGGCTCTGCCAGTGTCACAGGTGATCAATTACTGGATCTGGATGAAGATGACCTCATCTCCTCTAAAATCTCTGTCTTGTATGTGAGAGATGTGTGTGTGTGTGTGTGTGTGTGTGTGTGTGTGTGTGTGTGGTTGTGTGTGCGTGCGTGCGTGCGTGCGTGCGAGCGTTCGTGTGTGTGTGTGTGCGTGCGTGCGTGCGTGCGTGCGTGTGTGTGTGTGTGTGTGTGTGTGTGTGTGTGAACTGGTGGCGGGGTGAGGTTTGATTGCAGGTGAGGTAGTTTTGTTTTTGCCTGTTGTGTCAGCACGCTTTCCTCTCTTTATGTGTTACTTTCTTTCATTCTGCTGTGGGTGTGATGGATGAAAATGGTGGACAATCTGTTCTCCTCCATTAATGGACACCCCCTCTCCTTCCCCTGTTCTCCTCCATTAATGGACACCCCCTCTCCTCCCCCTGTACTCCTCCATTAATGGACACCCCCTCTCCTCCCCCTGATCTCCTCCATTAATGGACACCCCCTCTCCTCCCCCTGTACTCCTCCATTAATGGACACCACCTCTCCTCCCCTGTTCTCCTCCATTAATGGACACCCCCTCTCCTCCCCCTGTACTCCTCCATTAATGGACACCCCCTCTCCTCCCCCTGATCTCCTCCATTAATGGACACCCCCTCTCCTTCCCCTGTTCTCCTCCATTAATGGACACCACCTCTCCTTCCCCTGTTCTCCTCCATTAATGGACACCCCCTCTCCTTCCCATGTTCTCCTCCATTAATGAACACCCCTCTCCTCCCCTTGTTCTCCTCCCTTAATGGACATGCCCTCTCGTTCTTCTGTTCTCCTCCATTAATGGACACCCCCTCTCCTACCCCTGTTCTCCTCCATTAATGGACACCCCCTCTCCTTCTGTTCTCCTCCATTAATGAACACCCCCTCTCCTCCCACTGTTCTCCTCCATTAATGGACACCCCCTCTCCTACTGTTCTCCTCAATTAATGGACACCCCCTCTCCTCCTCCTGTTCTCCTCCATTAATGGACATGCCCTCTAGTTCTTCTGTTCTCCTTTTTAAATGGACACCCCTTCTCCTCCTCCTGTTCTCCTCCATTAATGGACACCCCCTGTCCTCCTCCATTAATGGACACCCCCTCTCCTCCTCCTGTTCTCCTCCATTAATGGACACCCCTCTCCTCCCACTGTTCTCCTCCATTAATGGACACCGCTCTTCTCCCCCTGTTCTCCTCCATTAATGGACACCCCCTCTCCTCCTCCTGTTCTCCTCCATTAATGGACACCCCCTGTCCTCCCCCTGTTCTCCTCCATTAATGGACACCCCCTCTCCTCCCCCTGGTCTCCTCCATTAATGGACACCCCCTGTCCTCCTCCTGTTCTCCTCCATTAATGGACACCCCCTGTCCTCCTCCATTAATGGACACCCCCTGTCCTCCTCCTGTTCTCCTCCATTAATGGACACCCCCTGTCCTCCTCCATTAATGGACACCCCCTCTCCTCCTCCTGTTCTCCTCCATTAATGGACACCCCCTCTCCTCCTCCTGTTCTCCTCCATTAATGGACACCCCCTCTCCTCCCCCTGTTCTCCTCCATTAATGGACACCCCCTCTCCTCCCCCTGTTCTCCTCCATTAATGGACACCCCTCTCCTCCCCCTGTTCTCCTCCATTAATGGACACCCCCTCTCCTTCCCCTGTTCTCCTCCATTAATGGACACCCCTCTCCTCCCCTTGTTCTCCTCCATTAATGGACATGCCCTCTCGTTCTTCTGTTCTCCTCCATTAATGGACACCCCCTCTCCTACCCCTGTTCTCCTCCATTAATGGACACCCCCTCTCCTCCCACTGTTCTCCTCCATTAATGGACACCCCCTCTCCTCCTCCTGTTCTCCTCCATTAATGAACACCCCCTCTCCTCCCACTGTTCTCCTCCATTAATGGACACCCCCTCTCCTCCCACTGTTCTCCTCAATTAATGGACACCCCCTCTCCTCCCCTTGTTCTCCTCCATTAATGGACATGCCCTCTCGTTCCTCTGTTCTCCTCCTTTAATGGACACCCCTTCTCCTCCTCCTGTTCTCCTCCATTAATGGACACCCCCTGTCCTCCCACTGTTCTCCTCCATTAATGGACACCCCCTCTCCTCCTCCTGTTCTCCTCCATTAATGGACACCCCTCTCCTCCCACTGTTCTCCTCCATTAATGGACACCGCTCTTCTCCCCCTGTTCTCCTCCATTAATGGACACCCCCTCTCCTCCTCCTGTTCTCCTCCATTAATGGACACCCCCTCTCCTCCTCCTGTTCTCCTCCATTAATGGACACCCCTCTCCTCCTCCTGTTCTCCTCCATTAATGGACACCCCTCTTCTCCCCCTGTTCTCCTCCATTAATGGACACCCCTCTCCTCCCCCTGTTCTCCTCCATTAATGGACACCCCTCTCCTCCCCCTGTTCTCCTCCATTAACTCACTCAGTACGGCCACTTCTCTCTTCTCCTCTACACAGACCCCTCGGATGTCTAGTGGGTGTCTCAATGACCCAACCTTTAGCTTCCGTCGTCAGAATTGTGGTATTCTTTGTAAACATTCACCTCTTCAGTATAAGAGCCTTCCGCTTGCAATATTTTGATGATGGTAACTGGGGTGAAACGCTGTTAGCGTCGTCTCTTTCGCCGTTCGTATGGAGAGAGTTAATGGACACCCCTCTTCTCCCCCTGTTCTCCTCCACTGATGGACCTCCACCAACACACATCCCTATTAACATTCGGGGACTTCCTTTTTTTGCTCTCTCTCTCTCTCTATTTATATATATATAGATAGATATATAGATATAGATAGATAGACAGATAGATAGATAGATAAAAGAAGAAAAGAAACAAAACAATGTTCAGAAGGCAATATTGCACGTACAAATGACTTGGGTATGGCTTGTAAACGATTGCCCTTGTCAAGTGACTTATATGCAACAGGCATGCACACGCAGAGCATGCCGCACGTGCAAATTGTGACGCCTGTGGCCGGTGAAAATGGTTCGTTGTTTGTGTGTGTGTGTGTGTGTGTGTGTGCTTCACATGGCAGTCATGTTTTTGATTGGGAATGCCGATGAACTGTTTACTCACACCATGGCTACAAAACCCAGAAAAATGGCAGTCTGTCGAATCGGATTTGAACGCAAAAATACCAGTGTCAAAAATGCCCCGTCTGACACAAGCACAACGAAACAACGCCAATGGCTGTGTCTGTCTGTCTGTCTGTCTCTTCCCCCCTCCCTCTCTCTCTCTGTCTTCCTGTTGTGGTTGTTTCTGTGTGTGTGTTTTTTTTTTCAAATTCTTATCTACCTCCACCTAAATTCTTCACAAGCACCGAGTTCAGGTTACCACGAGTGGAAAGGATCTATTCCGATAAGACTGTTCGTTGCAAGTGCTGGAGATAACACAGATCCCACGTTATGACATGGTGATGTGCATGTAGATTTTTTTTTCCACCCGATTGGGACTTTTTAGAGTTGAATCAATGTCATTGTCAGTGTCAGTACTAGTATCAGTGCCATTGTCAGTGTCAGTACTAGTATCAGTGCTATTGTCAGTGTCAGTGTCAATGTGGTGAGAGGGGAGATGTAACACAGAGAATGTAATTTGAGGGAGAAACACACACACACACACATACACATACACATGCACGCACACGCACGCTCACACGCACACACACACACACACACACACACACACAAACACACACACAACACACACACACACACACACACACACACACACACACACACACACACACACACACACACACACACACACACACACAGGAAAGATGGCAACAGACACAGCTCCATGCATTTAAGTTTGCTGTGTGCCTCGCCGACCACACAGGTCCATATCAGAGCTGACTGCAAACATCGGAAACAATTACCACCACCACCACCACCACTGGGCGTGTTGCCTTCCACAGCAACAGGACATGTACAGTGACGATCCTCACTGTGAATTCATTATTGCTGCACCGAAAAACACCACTCAAATACGTCTTCGCCTTTTTCACTTCGACACCTTAGCCAGTGCACTCAAACACCCCCCCCCTCCCAACCCCACCATTCCCACCTTTCCTTGCACCCCCATACCACACACACAAACAACTGTCTCTGTCTCTCAGTGTCTCATCCTCTCTGTCTCTCAGTGTCTCATCCTCTCTGTCTCTCAGTGTCTCATCCTCTCTGTCTCTCAGTGTTTCATCCTCAGTCTCTGTCTCTCCTTCTTCTTCTAGCTTTTGTTCTGTTTTCAATGCTTTTTGTGAAAGCATGTTGAAAAGAAGCTTGTCGCTAATCCCTTTACCGTTAATAAAACATTCCAGTTCGTGTTCTCTCTGTTTTATTCTAATCATTCTTCTTCTTTCTATCATTATCTGCGTGTGTTTGTTTCCTGTTCTCGGTGTGACTGTATGGCAGTCCGTCTCCATGTATGTGTGAAGTATTCAGTTTAACATGTTCCCACTTTAAATGACGTCAGACAAAAAAGGGGTGTGAGGTTCACTGGAAAGGGGCGGTGGTGGTAAGATGTGTGTGTGTGTGTGTGTGGGTGGGTGGGTGGGTGTTCGCGTGCATGTGTGTGTGTGTGATCGACCGACAAACAGACTGATCGACAAACAGACTGATCGACAGACAGGCCGACAGACAGACAAACCGACAGACCGACAGACGGACCTGAAGACAGTATGATGTGTCGGGAAGGACTGCACTATTTCTCGCCACACCGAACTTCCTCCAAGACGGAAACTCCGTCCTCAGACACTCGACAACTTTTCAAACTTCATTTCCTATTACACCCCCTTCCCCCTCCCACACCAACCATTCCACCCCAAGCACACCCCTCCCCCCTCCCTCCTCTCGTTCCCCCTCTGCCTGCCAGAAGTACAGACACAGTTCCCTACAAACATACAATGAGGTTCTTGCTGACAGATTGGGAAGTGGCAAAAACTCTTCAGGGCCCCAGAGTGGCACGCCCATCCCTTCATGCCGCCCTCCCCCCCCCCCCTCCCCTTTCACCCCTCCGCCCAACCAACCCACACCCCCAGAAAAAAAGATAGAAATATTCGGTCTGATAAAATTCTCCATCTGTTTAGGACGGAGTCTGATTTGGATAAAACTATGTCTGTGTGTTTGTCTGTCTATGCCTCTCTCCTTCCCTCTGTGCTCACCCCCCCCCCTCCCTACCCCCTTGTCTCACAACCCACACCTCTCTGTGTCATGAAGGAACGGTTCACGTGAACGAGGCGGGGTGGCCGGGTGGTTGGGGAAGGCTCCCGGTGGGGGGGTCAGGCTGAAGGACTTGTATACAGGGCGGAGAAGAGAGGAGTGTGTGTGTGGGTGGAC
The DNA here is from genome assembly GCF_041734735.1 of Babylonia areolata. Taxonomy (NCBI): domain Eukaryota; kingdom Metazoa; phylum Mollusca; class Gastropoda; order Neogastropoda; family Buccinidae; genus Babylonia; species Babylonia areolata. The sequence goes on from NC_134892.1 coordinate 16,663,590, forward strand.
GTGCGAAAGGCGGGGGAGGTGTGTATGGGACCATTTTGAGCAAGAGGGATACATTAATTTTTATTAGTTGATCTGATCACTGAACACTCCTTTACCCCGCCCCCACCCCGTTCACAACACACACACACACACACACACACACATACACACACACACACAGAGAATATTTAGAGGGGTAATGGATTTTAACACGATGTGATTACAAGACACTACCTTCCACACACAACAACAGGGCCCAGTCCATTATTTATGCAGGGGTGACATGTTTTTTTGTGTGGGATTATCCCATTTCAGTTATTATAGTGGTGGTGGGGTGATAGGATACCTTTTGTACGGCTCAGACACTGTTCTGTGAGAATATTCCATTTCAGTCATTATAGTGGTGGTAGGATCATACACAGTAGACTAGGAGAGTTCTGTGGTTGGTATGGGGAGGTGACAGACATTCTGTTGTCCATGAATGTTCTGTTGGAATAGTTGGAGACACTGGAATAGTCCATTAGTTGGCGTAGGGAGGTGACACACATTCTACACTGCAGGAACATTGTATCACAATGATTAGAGGGCTGGTTACAGTGGTTACAATGTGGATGATAAAGTAGTGGTTACAGTGGTAATAATGTGGATGATAGAGGGGTGGTTACAGTGGTAACATTGTGGATGATAGAGGGGTGGTTACAGTGGTAACAATGTGGATGATAGAGTGGTGGTTACAGTGGTTACAATGTGGATGGTAGAGGGGTGGTTACAGTGGTAACAATGTGGATGGTAGAGGGGTGGTTACAGTGGTAACAATGTGGATGATAGAGTGGTGGTTACAGTGGTAACAATGTGGATGATAAAGTAGTGGTTACAGTGGTAACAATGTGGATGATAGAGGGGTGGTTACAGTGGTCACAATGTGGATGGTAGAGGGGTGGTTACAGTGGTAACAATGTGGATGATAGAGGGGTGGTTACAGTGGTAACAATGTGGATGGTAGAGGGGTGGTTACAGTGGTTACAATGTGGATGATAGAAGAGTTGTTACAGTGGTAACAATGTGGATGATAGAGGGGTGGTTACAGTAGTTACAGTGTGGATGGTAGAGGGGTGGTTACAGTAGTTACAATGTGGATGGTAGAGGGGTGGTTACAGTAGTTACAATGTGGATGATAGAGGGGTGGTTACAGTGGTAACAATGTGGATGGTAGAGGGGTGGTTACAGTGGTCACAATGTGGATGATAGAGGGGTGGTTACAGTAGTTACAGTGTGGATGATAGAGTGGTGGTTACAGTGGTAACAATGTGGATGATAGAGGGGTGGTTACAGTGGTAACAATGTGGATGATAGAGGGGTGGTTACAGTAGTTACAGTGTGGATGGTAGAGGGGTGGTTACAGTAGTTACAATGTGGATGGTAGAGGGGTGGTTACAGTAGTTACAGTGTGGATGATAGAGTGGTGGTTACAGTGGTAACAATGTGGATGGTAGAGGGGTGGTTACAGTGGTAACAATGTGGATGATAGAAGAGTTGTTACAGTGGTCACAATGTGGATGGTAGAGGGGTGGTTACAGTGGTAACAATGTGGATGATAGAAGAGTTGTTACAGTGGTCACAATGTGGATGGTAGAGGGGTGGTTACAGTGGTAACAATGTGGATGATAGAGGGGTGGTTACAGTGGTAACAATGTGGATGGTAGGGGGTGGTTACAGTGGTAACAATGTGAATGATAGAGGGGTGGTTACAGTGGTCACAATGTGGATGATAGAGGGGTGGTTACAGTAGTTACAGTGTGGATGATAGAGGGGTGGTTACAGTGGTCACAATGTGGATGATAGAGGGGTGGTTACAGTAGTTACAGTGTGGATGATAGAGGGGTGGTTACAGTGGTAACAATGTGGATGATAGAGGGGTGGTTACAGTAGTTACAGTGTGGATGGTAGAGGGGTGGTTACAGTAGTTACAATGTGGATGATAGAGGGGTGGTTACAGTGGTTACAATGTGGATGATAGAGGGGTGGTTACAGTAGTTACAATGTGGATGGTAGAGGGATGGTTACAGTAGTTACAATGTGGATGATAGAGGGGTGGTTACAGTGGTAACAATGTGGATGATAGAGGGGTGGTTACAGTAGTTACAATGTGGATGATAGAGGGGTGGTTACAGTGGTAACAATGTGGATGATAGAGGGGTGGTTACAGTAGTTACAATGTGGATGATAGAGGGGTGGTTACAGTGGTAACAATGTGGATGGTAGAGGGGTGGTTACAGTGGTAACAATGTGGATGATAGAGTGGTGGTTACAGTGGTAACAATGTGGATGATAGAGGGGTGGTTACAGTAGTTACAATGTGGATGGTAGAGGGGTGGTTACAGTAGTTACAATGTGGATGGTAGAGGGATGTTATATAAGTAACAACCACAATAACAACAATACTATAATCAAGAAATAAAACAAAATAAATAAATAAATTAATTAATAATAATAATAATAATAATAATAATAATAATAATTAATGAACCGCCTGTGATGGCACGGACTGGTTCTGTTACGGTTGATTCCACAACTCGTTCTGAATGGCTGCAGCCGTCTGGGTCACTCCCTGCCCATCCGTCAGCCCTGTGGTCCTGTCCTGTGTACACTGTCTGTGTTCAGATCTGTTCCCGTCCTTTCCCCACACAGACACTGACATCAGCTCTGTGGTCCTGTCCTGTGTACACTGTCTGTGTTCAGAACTGTTCCCGTCCTTTCCCCACACAGACACTGACATCAGCTCTGTGGTCCTATCCTCTGTACACCGTCTGTGTTCAGAACTGTTCCAGTCCTTTCCCCACACAGACACAGACATCAGCTCTGTGGTCCTATCCTGTGTCCACTGTCTGTGTTCAGATCTGTTCCCGTCCTTTCCCCACACAGACACTGACATCAGCTCTGTGGTCCTGTCCTCTGTACACTGTCTGTGTTCAGAACTGTTCCCGTCATTTCCCCACACAGACACAGACATCAGCTCTGTGGTCCTGTCCTGTGTCCACTGTTGTTTTACCAATAGTAGTTAATTGATGATAATGACAACGACGACGATGACAACATCAGTGATGATGATGATATATATATATATATATATATATATATATATATATATATATATATATATATATATATATATATATATATCTGTTGTCTTGTTGGACTGACATTTCTTTGTTGTGTATACTTGTTTCTTTATCTGAGCTGTGCTTAATACCTGAGCTGTAGCCTTCCTGTCACATGGCGTACAGTGCACCACGACATCACAGCACCCCACCACTGCCCACACTGTCACTTCAGCTCTCCGCCCTTCTTTACACAAACTGTTACCATAGCAACCCCACCAAGTTTTCCCTCAACTCTGCCAAAGCGATTGCGACATTGATTGCAGACGACCATTCCCTCCACTGTCTGACTGTGCCTCCTCCCCCCACCCCCACGCCCCACTTCCCCCTTCCCCCTCCTGCCCTACAATCGATAAGTCAGGTAGCTGGGGATAAGGTGTACCAGAGATATATAGACCGGCTCTCATTTCTGCGGCGGCGTTTACCATTACAAGGAAAAAGTTCTCCACCACCATTCCCCCCATATAACTGTAGGCTGTAATGCTGTTTGAGAGGGCCATGGGTTGAGAGAGAAACTGAAGCAGGGGGGAAACTTGCGAGGGATAAAAGAGAGAAGGAGGGGCGGCGAGAAAGAGACGAACAGACACAGACAGAGGGAAATGAACTGAGGAATGGAGAGACGAACTAGAGAAAGAAAGAGAAGGGGAAAGGGAGGAAGGAGAGAAAGAGACAGACACAGAAAGACAGACAGGGACAGAGATAGAGAAAGAGAAAGACACAGAAGGACAGACAGGGACAGAGATAGAGAGAGAAAGAGACAGACACAGAAAGACAGACAGGGACAGAGAGAGAGGGAAAGAGAGAGAGAAAGAGACAGATACAGAAAGACAGACAGGGACAGAGAGAAAGAGACAGACACAGAAAGACAGACAGGGACAGAGAGAAAGAGACAGACACAGAAAGACAGACAGGGACAGAGAGAGAGAAAGAGACAGACACAGAAAGACAGACAGGCACAGAGAGAGAGAAAGAGACAGACACAGAAAGACAGACAGGGACAGAGAGAGAGAAAGAGACAGACACAGAAAGACAGACAGGGATAGAGACAGAGAAAGAGACAGACACAGAAAGACAGACAGGCACAGAGAGAGAGAAAGAGACAGACACAGAAAGACAGACAGGGACAGAGAGAGAGAAAGAGACAGACACAGAAAGACAGACAGGGACAGAGAGAGAGAAAGAGACAGACACAGAAAGACAGACAGGGACAGAGATAGAGAAAGAGAAAGACACAGAAAGACAGACAGGGACAGAGATAGAGAGAGAAAGAGACAGACACAGAAAGACAGACAGGGACAGAGAGAGAGGGAAAGAGAGAGAGAAAGAGACAGATACAGAAAGACAGACAGGGACAGAGAGAAAGAGACAGACACAGAAAGACAGACAGGAACAGAGAGAAAGAGACAGACACAGAAAGACAGACAGGGACAGAGAGAGAGAGAAAGAGACAGACACAGAAAGACAGACAGGGACAGAGAGAGAGAAAGAGACAGACACAGAAAGACAGACAGGGATAGAGACAGAGAAAGAGACAGACACAGAAAGACAGACAGGCACAGAGAGAGAGAAAGAGACAGACACAGAAAGACAGACAGGGACAGAGAGAGAGAAAGAGACAGACACAGAAAGACAGACAGGGACAGAGAGAAAGAGACAGACACAGAAAGACAGACGGGCACAGAGAGAAAGAGACGGACAGGAACAGAGAGAAAGAGAAAGAGTCAGAAAGACAGACAGGAACAGAGAAAGAGAAAGAGACAGACACAGAATGACAGACAGGAACAGAGAAAGAGAAAGAGACAGACACAGAAAGACGGACAGGGACAGAGAGAGAGAAAGAGAGAGAAAGAGACATAGAAAGACGGACAGGGACAGAGAGAGAGAAAGAGACAGACACAGAAAGACGGACAAGGACAGGGAGAGACAGAGACCCAAAGAGACAGACACAGAGAAAAATGAGAAGCCTTCCCATCCCAGCATACCCTCCAAAGTATCCTCACCCACATAAACACAAAACTGATATCCCTGTCAGATTCTAAATGGCTGCAGCATATACACAGACAGGAGTTGGAGGGGGGTGGGTGGGGGGGGGGGTAGTCCGGGAGGTGGGGGGGAGAGGGTTACCAGCATTTTGTGCGTGCGCGCCCACGCGCTTGTATGTACATATAATATATATATATATATATATATATATATATATATATATATGTGTGTGTGTGTGTGTGTGTGTGTGTGTGTGTGTGTGTGAGCCGGGGTGGTTGTGGGTGTACGCATTTGGAGGATGATAATGTCGGTCGGGTCTTTATAATATGAATCATTTGCTGTTATTTGTTGTTTTTCTGTTTGATTGGGATGCGAGCTTGTGCAATGAAGGGGGTGGGCGGAGGAGAGTGTGGAGGTAGAAGATGAGGGGATGGGCATTTTCGAGAGTGCCGAGGAGGAGGATGGGGGGCGGGGGAGGGGGGTGCCGGGGGGGGGGGGGGGCAGGAGGGGTGTGCGGGTGGGGGAGGGGGGGGGGGTTGGAGTGTCTGTAGCTTTAAGATGGGAGTATTGAATAGCGCGCGTGCGCTCCTGCCTCTCTCTCTGCGTGTGTGTGCTCCTGCCTCTGTCTCTCTCTCTGTGTCTCTGTATATATATATATATATATATATATATATATATATATGTGTGTGTGTGTGTGTGTGTGTGTGTGTGTGTGTGTGTGACAACTTCAATGTTTGTACTTTCTTTACTTACACGAAACCACTTCGATCTCGTTTACACTTTATCTTTATGTTTGCACAATCGAACAACAATCACTGAGTTTCGTAATATACCAGTCTCGAGTGTTGAGTCCTTTTGAGCACTCTGTGTGTGTGTGTGTGTGTGTGTGTGTGTGTGTGTGTGTGTGTGTGTGTGTGTGTGTGTGTGTGTTTATGCATGTGTGTCTGTGCGCATGTGGGCAGAGAGAGCCTGAGTATAGCGTGGCAGTGGAAGCGGCGGGCTGAAGACGTGGACACAGTGCCCTGAGGGTTCGTCAGTGCCGGCCTTTGTTTCCCAAGAGTCTCTTTCCGCTCTGCCTCCCCTGTCTTTGCCCCCGTCTCATCAGGCAGTCTGGAACAGCAAACAAACCTTCGCATCCAGAATTTATGTCGACATCTACATCTGTCACCGATGACTTGTCCGGGGCGAAGAGAGTCTGCTGTTCACGGTTATTCCGGGACAGAAGGGGAAAGGAGCTGCCTGCTTCGCTGGTCTGACTGAACGAGAGCGACAAGGCGATGCAGGCAGCGGGAAAGCCGTGTGTTGTTTCCTGGACCCAAGGGGAATGGAACTGACCATCACTGTGATGTGAAGGCAATGCTCCACTGTCAGGACTGTGGCCAGTCATAGCTTCCCCTGTCCCCCTCTATCTGTTCCTCCTCCCCCTTTCTTTCGGTGTGTGTGTGTGTGTGTGTGTGTGTGTGTGTGTGTGTGTGTGTGTGTGTACTCTCTCTCTCTCTGTATATGTGTGTGTGTGTTGGTGATAGCAAGATTGGGATGAACTGATAAACGACAGGGAAAATCTTTGTTCTGCATTTTGTATGGGTGGATTTACAAAGCAGGGTTTTAAAAACCAGATCACGTTCCATGGATGGTTTTGGCCATCTTGGTACTTTGCGGAAAACTATCTATTTTCACACAACAGACCAGTTCTGAAAGTGAAGTTTAATAGTGTAATTTGTATTTTATAAAACCAGGGTTGTTAGTATCAATGCTCTCCAAATTCACGACTGAATGTTATCTGATGATGTTGACTTTAGACACGATGAAGTTATTGCATGTGTCATTTGTACATTGGTCTTGGATTTGTTCATTTAGTTTTCATGTAGAACAAAAAGGAAACCCCACCGCCACCCCCACTCACCCACCCACATGACCCCCCCCCCCCCCCACCCACCCGCTACGCACACAGAGATTTACACACGAATAGTGTGTTGTGATAAAGAAACGGTCTGTGAAAATAAGAACAAGATAATGACAAACTAACAATAGCTACAATTATGTTGCAGCGATGGCTTTAGTAATGAATAATGATGGCTAGTCATTAAGGTCACGTGATCAACTCTGCCGACGTGAGAACGGCTGAAGGTGAAGGTCAGGGCCCTGGTGTTGGTTACGTCCCCTGATCCACTGGCTTCCTTGGTCTGCGTCACGATACGTCTGTTTTTTTTTGGTTTTTTTTTATCATGTGTTAATTCTACGCCCGTGGTTGTTGTTTTATTTGCATTGTCTGGATGCTCGTGTCGTTTGGTTTCAATCCGCTTCTGTGTCTTTCCGTCCCTTTCGTTCCGCTGTGTTCCTTGTCTCGCAGACTGCACG
>NC_134892.1:16673567-16676067 GCF_041734735.1 Babylonia areolata
TGTGTGTGTGAACCACATTCATCCTCACAATGTGAAAAAGGTGTGCAGGTACAGGTCATTTTTAATGGTAGACATTCACCATTTATCGGGTCCCTCAGGGGTAGGTGTCTTTTTCCTGTTCCCTCTCCTCCCGTCCTGTTCCCTCTCCTCCCGTCCTGTTCCCTCTCCTCCCATCCTGTTCCCTCTCCTCCCGTCCTGTTCCCTCTCCTCTCGTCCTGTTCCCTCTCCTCCCGTCCTGTTCCCTCTCCTCCCATCCTGTTCCCTCTCCTCCCGTCCTGTTCCCTCTCCTCCCGTCCTGTTCCCTCTCCTCCCCTCCTGTTCCCTCTCCTCCCCTCCTGTTCCCTCTCCTCCCGTCCTGTTCCCTCTCCTCCCGTCCTGTTCCCTCTCCCCTCCTGTTCCCTCTCCTCACCTCCTGTTCGCTCTCCTCCGCTCCTGTTCCCTCTCCTACCCGTCCTGTTCGCTCTTCTCCCGTCCTGTTCCCTCTCCTCACCTCCTGTTCGCTCTCCTCCCGTCCTGTTCCCTCTCCTCCCGTCCTGTTCCCTCTCCCCTCCTGTTCCCTCTCCCCTCCTGTTCCCTCTCCTCCCCTCCTGTTCCCTCTCCTCCCCTCCTGTTCCCTCTCCTCCCCTCCTGTTCCCTCTCCTCCCCTCCTGTTCCCTCTCCTCCCCTCCTGTTCGCTCTCCCCTCCTGTTCCCTCTCCTCCCCTCCTGTTCGCTCTCCTCCCCTCCTGTTCCCTCTCCTCCCGTCCTGTTCGCTCTCCTCCCCTCCTGTTCCCTCTCCTCCCGTCCTGTTCCCTCTCCTCCCCTCCTGTTCGCTCTCCTCCCCTCCTGTTCCCTCTCCTCCCGTCCTGTTCGCTCTCCTCCCCTCCTGTTCCCTCTCCTCTCCTGTTCCCTCTCCTCCCGTCCTGTTCCCTCTCCCGTCCTGTTCCCTCTCCTCCCGTCCTGTTCGCTCTCCTCCCCTCCTGTTCCCTCTCCTCCCGTCCTGTTCCCTCTCCTCCCCTCCTGTTCGCTCTCCTCCTCTCCTGTTCCCTCTCCTCCCGTCCTGTTCCCTCTCCTCCGCTCCTGTTCCCTCTCCTCCTGTCCTGTTCCCTCTCCTCCTGTCCTGTTCCCTCTCCCCTCCTGTTCCCTCTCCCCCTCTCCTGTTCCCTCTCCTCCGCTCCTGTTCCCTCTCCTCCCGTCCTGTTCCCTCTCCTCACCTCCCGTTCGCTCTCCTCCCGTCCTGTTCCCTCTCCTCCCGTCCTGTTCCCTCTCCTCCCGTCCTGTTCCCTCTCCTCCCGTCCTGTTCGCTCTCCTCCCCTCCTGTTCCCTCTCCTCCCCTCCTGTTCGCTCTCCTCCCGTCCTGTTCCCTCTCCTCCCGTCCTGTTCCCTCTCCTCCCGTCCTGTTCGCTCTCCTCCCCTCCTGTTCGCTCTCCTCCCGTCCTGTTCCCTCTCCTCCCGTCCTGTTCCCTCTTCTCCCCTCCTGTTCGCTCTCCTCCCGTTCTGTTCGCTCTCCTCTCCTGTTCCCTCTCCTCCTGTCCTGTTCGCTCTCCTCTCCTGTTCCCTCTCCTCCCGTCCTGTTCCCTCCCCCCCTGTTCCCTCTCCTCCCGTCCTGTTCGCTCTCCTCTCCTGTTCCCTCTCCTCCTGTCCTGTTCGCTCTCCTCTCCTGTTCCCTCTCCTCCCGTCCTGCGCTCCCTCCCCCCCTGTTCCCTCTCCTCCCGTCCTGTTCACTCTCCTCTCCTGTTCCCTCTCCTCCTGTCCTGTTCGCTCTCCTCTCCTGTTCCCTCTCCTCCCGTCCTGCTCCCTCCCCCCCTGTTCCCTCTCCTCCTGTCCTGTTCGCTCTCCTCTCCTGTTCCCTCTCCTCCCGTCCTGCTCCCTCCCCCCTGTTCCCTCTCCTCCTGTCCTGTTCGCTCTCCTCTCCTGTTCCCTCTCCTCCCGTCCTGCTCCCTCCCCCCCTGTTCCCTCTCCTCCTGTCCTGTTCGCTCTCCTCTCCTGTTCCCTCTCCTCCCGTCCTGCTCCCTCCCCCCTGTTCCCTCTCCTCCTGTCCTGTTCGCTCTCCTCTCCTGTTCCCTCTCCTCCCGTCCTGCTCCCTCCCCCCCTGTTCCCTCTCCTCCTGTCCTTTTCGCTCTCCTCTCCTGTTCCCTCTCCTCCTGTCCTGTTCGCTCTCCTCTCCTGTTCCCTTCCTCCCGTCCTGCTCCCTCCCCCCCTGTTCCCTCTCCTCCCGTCCTGCTCCCTCCCCCCCTGTTCCCTCTCCTCCTGTCCTGTTCGCTCTCCTCTCCTGTTCCCTCTCCTCCCGTCCTGCTCCCTCCCCCCCTGTTCCCTCTCCTCCTGTCCTGTTCGCTCTTCCCCCCTGTTCCCTCTCCTCCCGTCCTGTTCGCTCTCCTCTCCTGTTCCCTCTCCTCCCGTCCTGTTCGCTCTCCTCTCCTGTTCGCTCTCCTCTCCTGTTCCCTCTCCTCCTGTCCTGTTCGCTCTCCTCTCCTGTTCCCTCTCCTCCTGTCCTGTTCGCTCTCCTCTCCTGTTCCCCAACG
>NC_134892.1:16681067-16703567 GCF_041734735.1 Babylonia areolata
TGGGGGGGGGGGAGGGGGGACACGTGAATGAAGAACAGACGGAGAAAATGACCAGTAGAAGAGGGAAGAAGGAAGAGAAAAGAGGATGAAGAAGACACAGAGAAAGAGAAGAAGGGCGCGGAAGGAGAGAAAGAGGATGGGAGATGGAATCACGATGGAGTGAAGAATGACTAAATGAAAGGGAGGAAGAGGCGAAGAAAGGAGGAAGTGGATAGAAAACTGGAACAAGATAGAGAGAAGAAGCAAACACAGAAGAAGAGGGTGAAGGGGAGGAGGGGGGAGGGCGGAATGGAATGAGAAGAAGAAAAGAAGATAGGAAGGAGGACGCGGGGAGAGCCAGGCAAAGAGAAGGAAAGAACAGGAGAAGGGGAGGGGATTGTGAGAAGAAAGGAGAAAAAAAAGATGAAGAAATTCGAATAAAAGAGGAAGAAATTCGAATAAAAATAGGAGGGAATTTGATCAAACTGAGGTGGGGATTTTGAGGGAATTTGAACACAAAGAGGTGGGGATTTTAAGGGAATTTGAACACAAAGAGGTGGGAATTCAAACAAAAAGAGGAGGGAATTTTGAGGGGATTTGAACCAAAAGAGGAGGGGATTTTGAGGGGATTTAAACCAAAAGAGGAGGGAATTTTGAGGGAATTTGAACCAAAAGAGGAGAGAAGATGAGGACATGTTTTGAATTTTGGATGAATTTTGTTTCATGTCCCGTCACACACACTGGTGATTGTGGAGGACATGTTTCAGTTTACTGTAAAGATGCTAATATTACTGATGTAACTGATGTTTTCATGCCTTTAACTGATGTTTTTATATGCATGTAACTGATGCCCCTATGCCTTGTTTGTTTGATATTTAGTTGTGTGTTTTACAGCTTGGTACTGATTCATACTGACTTCACCTCCATGTTGGATACGTTGTGCATGTGTGCATTCAAAAAGGTGTATGGATACGTGTATACGGGTGGGTGCGCGCGCGCACGTGTGTGTGTGTGTGTGTGTGTGTGTGTGTGTGTGTGTGTGTGTGTGTTTGTTTGTTTATAGTAGACAGGTGATGTTTTTTTTTCGGAACTGCTTTGTAATAACTCAGTGTGATTTTGATAAGAAGAGAGAGAGAGAGAGAGGAGGAAAAAGCCCATGATCAGGGGATATAATTCCTCCCCACCTCCCTCTCCCCTACCCACTTCTCCTCCCTCCAACCTTACCCCTTCTCCACCTCCCTCTCCCCTACCCACTTCCTCTTCCTCCAACCTTACCCCTTCTCCACCTCCCTCTTCCTCTCCCCTACCCACTTCCCCTCCCTCCAACCTTACCGTTTCTCCACCTCCCTCTCCCCTACCCACTTCCTCCAACCTTACCCCTTCTCCACCTCCCTCTTCCTCTCCCCTACCCACTTCCCCTCCCTCCAACCTTACCGTTTCTCCACCTCCCTCTCCCCTACCCACTTCCTCCAACCTTACCCCTTCTCCACCTCCCTCTTCCTCTCCCCTACCCACTTCCCCTCCCTCCAACCTTACCCCTTCTCCACCTCCCTCTTCCTCTCCCCTACCCACTTCTCCTCCCTCCAACCTTACCCCTTCTCCACCTCCCTCTCCCCTACCCACTTCCGCTCCCTCCAACCTTACCCCTTCTCCACCTCCCTCTTCCTCTCCCCTACCCACTTCCCCTCCCTCCAACCTTACCCCTTCTCCCTCTCCCCTACCCACTTCCCCTCCCTCCAACCTTACCCCTTCTCCACCTCCCTCTCCCCTACCCACTTCTCCTCCCTCCAACCTTACCCCTTCTCCACTCCCTCTCCCCTACCCACTTCCTCTTCCTCCAACCTTACCCCTTCTCCACCTCCCTCTTCCTCTCCCCTACCCACTTTCCCTCCCTCCAACCTTACCCTTCTCCACCTCCCTCTTCCTCCCTCCCCTACCCACTTCCCCTCCCTCCAACCTTACCCCTTCTCCACCTCCACCTCCCTCTCCCCCTACCCACTTCTCCTCCCCTCCAACCTTACCCCTTCTCCACCTCCCTCTCCCCTACCCACTTCCCTTCCCTCCAACCTTACCCCTTCTCACCTCCGCCCTCTCCCTCTTCCCGTACAACTTCCCCTCCCTCCAACCTTACCCCTTCTCCACCTCCCTCTCCCTCTCCCCTACCCACTTCCCTCCCTCCAACCTTACCCCTTCTCCCTCTCCCTTACCCACATCCCCTTCCTCCAACCTTACCCCTTCTCCACCTCCCTCTCCCCTACCCACTCCCCTCCCTCCAACCTTAACCCCTTCTCCACCTCCCTCTCCCCTACCCACTTCCTCCAACCTTACCCCTTCTCCACCTCCCTCTCCTCTCCCCTACCCACTTACCCTCCCTCCAACCTTACCCCTTCTCCACCTCCCTCTCCCTCTCCCCTACCCACACCCTCCCTCCAACCTTACCCCTTCTCCACCTCCCTCTCCCTCTCCCCTACCCACTTACCCTCCCTCCAACCTTACCCCTTCTCCACCTCCCTCTCCCCTACCCACTTCCTCCAACCTTACCCCTTCTCCACCTCCCTCTTCCTCTCCCCTACCCACTTCCCCTCCCTCCAACCTTACCCCTTCTCCACCTCCCTCTTCCTCTCCCCTACCCACTTCCGCTCCCTCCAACCTTACCCCTTCTCCACCTCCCTCTCCCCTACCCACTTCCCCTCCCTCCAACCTTACCCCTTCTCCACCTCCCTCTCCCTCTCCCCTACCCACTTCCCCTCCCTCCAACCTTACCCCTTCTCCACCTCCCTCTCCCCTACCCACTTCCCCTCCCTCCAACCTTACCCCTTCTCCACCTCCCTCTCCCCTACCCACTTCCTCTCCCCCCAACCTTACCCCTTCTCCACCTCCCTCTCCCCTACCCACTTCCTCCAACCTTACCCCTTCTCCACCCCCTCTCCCTCTCCCCTACCCACTTACCCTCCCTCCAACCTTACCCCTTCTCCACCTCCCTCTCCCTCTCCCCTACCCACACCCTCCCTCCAACCTTACCCCTTCTCCACCTCCCTCTCCCTCTCCCCTACCCACTTACCCTCCCTCCAACCTTACCCCTTCTCCACCTCCCTCTCCCCTACCCACTTCCTCCAACCTTACCCCTTCTCCACCTCCCTCTTCCTCTCCCCTACCCACTTCCCCTCCCTCCAACCTTACCCCTTCTCCACCTCCCTCTTCCTCTCCCCTACCCACTTCCGCTCCCTCCAACCTTACCCCTTCTCCACCTCCCTCTCCCCTACCCACTTCCCCTCCCTCCAACCTTACCCCTTCTCCACCTCCCTCTCCCTCTCCCCTACCCACTTCCCCTCCCTCCAACCTTACCCCTTCTCCACCTCCCTCTCCCTACCCACTTCCCCTCCCTCCAACCTTACCCCTTCTCCACCTCCCTCCCTCCCCTACCCACTTCCCCTCCCTCCAACCTTACCCTTCCCCTCTCTCCTACCCACTCCCCCTCCCCTACCCCTTCTCCCTCCCTCCCCCATACCTTACCCCTCTCCAACTACCCTTCTCCCTCCCTCTCCCCTACCCACTTCCCCTCCCCCAACCTTACCCTTCTCCACCTCCCTCTCCTCTCCCCTACCCACTTCCCCTCCCTCCAACCTTACCCCTTCTCCACCTCCCTCTCCCCTACCACTTCCCCTCCCTCCAACCTTACCCCTTCTCCACCTCCCTCTCCCCTCTCCCCTCCCCTTCCCCAACCTTACCCCTTCTCCACCTCCCTCTCCCTCTCCCCTACCCACTTCCCCTCCCTCCCAACCTTACCCCTTCTCCACCTCCCTCTCCCTCTCCCCTACCCCACTTCCCCTCCCTCCAACCTTACCCCTTCTCCACCTCCCTCTCCCTCTCCCCTACCCCACTTCCCCTCCCTCCAACCTTACCCCTTCCCACCTCCCTCTCCCCTACCCACTTCCCCTCCCTCCAACCTTACCCCTTCTCCACCTCCCTCTCCCCTACCCCACTTCCCCTCCCTCCAACCTTACCCCTTCTCCACCTCCCTCTCCCTCTCCCCTACCCACTTCCCTCCCTCCAACCTTACCCCTTCTCCACCTCCCTCTCCCTCTCCCCTACCCACTTCCCCTCCCTCCAACCTTACCCCTTCTCCACCTCCCTCTCCCTCTCCCCTACCCACTTCCCCTCCCTCCAACCTTACCCCTTCTCCACCTCCCTCTCCCTCTCCCTACCCACTTCCCCTTCCCCCAACCTTACCCCTTCTCCACCTCCCTCTCCCCTACCCACTTCCCCTCCCTCCAACCTTACCCCTTCTCCACCTCCCTCTCCCCTACCCACTTCCCCTCCCTCCAACCTCCCCCCCCCTCCCTCTCCCCGCCCCTTTCCCCAGTCCCCCCAACCCAAGCTCCTCTTCCCCCGCCGCATCCTTCCCGCATCCAATCTGTCTGCCTGTTGTGGGTCACTAATCAGAACAATGTGGACATCTCCTCATGACCACTGTCCGATCGATGACCACAAAACCCTCGTCCCTTCATGGTGATCGCCTTGAGCCTGGGGAGGTTGACACACAGCCAGTGTGTTACCACTGGAACGGTCTGTCTCGTTGTAGTGGTGGTGGTGGTGTAGTGTTTGTAGTGGTGTTGTAGTGTTGTTGGTGGTGGTGTAGTGTTTGTAGTGGTGGTGTAGTGTTTGTAGTGGTGGTGTAGTGTTTGTAGTGGTGTTGTAGTGTTGTTGGTGGTAGTGTAGTGTTGTTGGTGGTAGTGTAGTGTTGTTGTTGGTGGTGCTGTAGTGTTGCTGGTGGTGTTTTAAGTATTGTAAAACATCTTTCCTTTTTTGAAAAGAACTTAGCCCCTGGCAATTTAAGGGTGATATTTTAGACCTTTCATGAATGAATTGTGTATTGGATCACACATATTGCACCGTTAACATTTCAAAAACAACGTTTTCCACCTGTACCATCTTTTCTAATCTAAGAAATAAAAACAAAGAACTAAAAGGATAATGAATTCCTTGTTCTGTACAAACTGAAGCATCAGACACTCAAATATTTTGAGAAAATCAAAGGAAATATATGAAAAAGAAAGAAACAAGACAACAGATTGCCCATTCACACAAAAATACATATACATTGGCAAAGAAGTAAAAAGAAACAACAACAACAAACCAACCAACCAACCAACCAAACAAAAAACAAACAAAAAAACAAAAACAAACAAAACCCCAGACACCTGTTCCCCTCTTACCATCCTTGGCGATCAGGGAACACAACATCGCACAACTTTTTATGTATGATTTCATAAAGCCGTATTTCACGGAGGAAAAAAAAATCTCCCTCCCATTCTCGTGGAAAGTGTGTGTGTACCTCTACACGCGTGTGTGTATAAAACTTGTAAAAGTCGTGCGAGCGATTTTGTCTTCTCTTTATCTCTCTCTTTCCAGATTTTTGAACAAGTTAGCAAAACTCAAAACAACTAAGGCAATATTCACATCACATTCGTGCCAGTATGTTCTGATTTTTAACTCACTCGGAGATCCCTTACCATCAAGGGAATTTAGAGCACGTGCAACACAACCTTGCCTCACTCTGCCCGCAGTTACCTTTATGTACAAGTTCGCGCGGACGCGCGCACGCGCGTGGGCGCGCGTCAGTGTGTGTGTGTGTGTGTGTGTGTGTGTGTGCGTAGCGGGAACGAAACATACATAATCAGCTGAAGTGTGTGTCACAAGAGTATAAGCAAATGCAGGTCACACCTGTGACCCGACTTGTTCAAAGATTTAGGATATTTAAGTACAATCATTACAAACCGAATACGTTATGTGCAGTGATTCATGACACAAAAAGACTGATTCATCGTAAAATGTTAACCATAATCGTGTTTTTATTCAAGGATTCAGATTTTAGGCATGGACCATTCTTCCTATCTGTGTATGTGTGTCAGAGAGAGAGAGAGAGAGAGGGAGAGAGAGACAGACACACAGACAGACACACAGACAGAGACAGACAGACAGACACACAGACAGACACAGACAGGGAGAGACAGACAGACACACACACAGACACAAAGACAGAGACAGAGACATAGAGACGGCCAGCAGGGTTCCATTCGTCCTAACGATTCTGTCACTCACGGACATACGGTTATCTCTCACAAACCTACTGTTCAACCTGTCAAGAACGAATGAACGATCCAACACACGCACACACACACACACACACACACGCGCGCGCGCGCGCACACACACACACACACACACACACACACACGCACGCACGCACGCAAGCACGCCTGCACGCATACACACACACTGACAAACACACACACACACGAGTAGGGGGGAAGAGGTCTGTGAAAGCCGGCTACCTGGTTCCTGTGTGGTGCATTGATGACTGAATATACACCATCACTGAGAGAAAAGGCTGGGGGGTGGGGGGTGGGGGCGTGGGGGGGATTGAGTGTGTGTGTGCCTGGTGTGTGCCTGAGAGAGAATGAGAGAAGTGACTAGATGATTTATTCACTCAAGGCCATAGCCCCATATGAATGAAGGGTGATAATACAGTATGCGGATGTCACCATACTATCAGTAAACAATCACCATTTTCACAACTAGTTAAAGAAATTATGATAATACCGTTTCTCTTAACTTAAAAGCTCTGTGTAAATACAATGCGAGATTACGTATGACATCATCATCAGATGATGCCATCAATAAACATAATTTAAACAAACATGGACGTTCATAATATTTCTTTGGAATAAATCTTACGCGAAATCCATGCAACACAGGACACATCAAAACAAAATGCACTTCATCTTCATTTGACAGCTTGCACAAAGGACACAACTTCTTTGTGTGATCAACAATCTTATAACGATATCTGTGCATATGAATTATGAGAGAGAGAGAGAGAGAGAGAGAGAGAGAGAGAGAGAGAGAGAGAGAGAGAGAGAGGGAGAATGAATATATATATATATATATACACACATATACATATATACATGTGTGTGTGTGTGTGTGTGTGTGTGTGTGTGTGTGTGAATGGGAGAGAGTGTGTGTCAGAAAGAGAGAGAGAGAGAGTGTCTGTATGTCTGTGAGAGAAAGATAGGAAGGTATATGAGGGGTGGCGGGGCAGAAGGAGAGTGCGGCGTCATAAATATACCGTGGATGAACGCACACATATCCATACATTGTGATTCTGTCAGCGATGGACTTGAGATTGCTGTCAGTGGAAATGGACGTTATGTCAGGTTGGTCTGATGTGGCTGGGGATACCATCTGGTTCCCGTGCTGACACAAGGGAGAGGTCAGAGAGAGAGAGAGAGAGAGAGGAGAGAGAGAGAGAGAGAGAGAGAGAGAGAGAGAGAAACAGACACAGACACAGACACAGAGAGGAGTCGTCCCTGTAGGAGTCACAGTGTTTGTTGCAGGCTCCACCCAAAGGAGCGGCACTGCACTGTGCTAACCCTGTTCTCGGGGAGAACACCCAAAGATCAGATCTACTTCCTGTTCTTGCATGTCCACCCCTCCACTTCCACCTTTTATCCTGTATAACACTGCTGTAACTTCCCCCGACCCCCGAGCCCCCTCCACACACACGCGCACGCGGAACACACACACACACACACACACACCGCCGCACATACACACATACCGCTTCACGCACACATACCGCTTCACGCACACACAACAACCCCCCCACCAACTCCCCTCGCCCTCCGCCCCCCCCCCCAAACCCTCCCCCCCCACACACACACACAACAGCTGACAGCAAAGAGCGCCGCCCTTTACCCACCAGATGCAAAATGGTGGCTACCGCTGTTTCCCACAATGCTGGCCAGTGGCACCATCTGACGCCTGGCGCCCAATTCGGCCTTCCTTTCTCCCAGCCCGTGCCGGGTGGACACCAGTTCACAGCACGTGACGGCACGGCCGTGGTTTTGTTCAGGGTGGATTGGTCACACCTTCTGGTTCAGATATGAAGCCATCTTTGATGTGGTGACGTAACGGCATCGGTTGGCATCCAGTGGTTTGACGCTGTTTGGAAATTGGAACGGCAGAGAGGAAGAGCTTAGAGAGGAGGGTGGAGGGTGAGGGTGGAGGAGGGGACAGCGGGATCTGAACTACAGAGGAAAGGACTGACACGTCAGATGTCTGAGGAAGAGAGAGAGAGAGAGAGAGATTTTCTTGAGGGTAAAAATGGATAAGCTGAAAGCTTTACACCATAGCCCTCATAAAAAGCGAATATATATATATATATATATATATATATATATATATATATATATATATATATATATATATATATATATATATATGAGTCTCTAGAGAGCCTCCTCTGTGTGTGTCACCAGTGCAGCGTCATCGGCGAAGAGAACTTCTCTGATGGTGACATGCCTGACTTTGGTCTTGGCTCTGAGTCTGGCCAGGTTGTGGAACTTTCTGTCAGATCTTGTGTGATCTTCGTTGTTTGTGAATGCAAACAACACAAGCATGGAGAAAAATATGCTAAAAATGTTGGGGCGAGCACACAACCCTGATTGACACCACTGCTTATTTGGAACGGGTCAGACACTGCTCCATTGTAGCACTCTGTGCTGTACATATCCTTGTGAAAGGATTCGACAATGGCCAGTAATTTCAGGGGACAACCTATCTTCCTCATAACTTGAGTGTGAACAGTCCGCTCCTTCAATCAACTCAAGAATTGCGAAGACGGCTGGGGTCGTGTGCAAACTTCACGAGTGTGGTCAAACAAAACCTTGACGGTGAACACTAAGATGCAGGTGTATAGAGTTTGCGTTCCGCTGAGCACCCAACTCTACTCGAGTGAAACATGGACCACATATTCCGCGCAAGAGAAGAGACTAAACAGTTTCCATCTCCAATGCCTCAGACGCATTCTTGGAATCCGATGGCAGGACAAGATCCCAAACACTGAAGGGCCTGAGAGTCCAGGCTGGCCAACTGTCTTCGCCCTTCTGAGTCAACGCCGTCCTCGCTGGCTCGGTCATGTTCGCCGAATGGATGAAGGCCGCATCTCAAAAGATCTGCTGTGTGGCGAACTATCAGAGGGATCTAGGCCCCAAGGCCGCCCCCAACTAAGATTCAAAGACGCTTGCAAACGGGACCTGAAAAGCACAAGTGCTGATGTGCTGTCCTGGGAAAGCCTTGACCCTGGAAATTTGCCATTCAGAGAGGAGTGTAACAAGCAGAGAGATGCCGCATTGACTCGCTGAGGAGAAAAAGAGCCACACGTATTATGTAAACCAAGCAGCATCTACCTTTTCCTGTCCCACATGCAGTGGAGATTGCCACTCCAGCATCGGTCTACACAGCCACAGCAGGAAGTGCAATGCCCGGCAGGGACTACATTTCTGCTGCAGCCATCGTCTCTCGAGACGGAAGGAGGACGACGATATATATATATATATATATATATATATATATGTATATCTGTGTGTGTGTGTGTGTGTGTGTGTGTGTGTGTGTGTGTTATTACCAATATACCACACACACACACACACACACACACACACACACACACACACACACACACACACACACACACACACACAGAGAATTTCCTTTTTCTTCAGGAAATGTTTTCCATTCTCTACCCTCACCCCCACCCTCAGCCCATCACCTCTGGTCACTGACACCCCCTCCCTCCCCCTTTCCGTTGCCGTTCAGCCCCGTCCAGCCATTGTCCCTGTCCAGTAACAGTCCTCAGTGACTTGGTATGGTATAGTCAGTGTTGCTTCTGGCTGTGCATGTATGGCAATCCATTTCCAAAGGGCGTGGGGTGATGGAGGAAGGGAATGGGGGGTGGGGGTGGGAAGAAGTGCTTTTTTCCCTCCTTTTTCCCCTTCTTCTCCCTGTCCGTCCCCCCTCTCTCTCCCTCTCTCTTCTCCCCCCTCTCTCTCCCCCCCTCTCTCTCTCCGTCTCTCTCTCTCTCTCTTCGTCTCTCTTTCTCCGTCCATCTCCCCCTCTCTCTCTCCCTCTCTCTCTCCTCTGTCTCTCTCCTTCCCCTCTCTCTCTCCCTCTCTCCCCCCCTCTCTCTCTGTCCCTCTCTCTGTCTCTCTGTGACTTTCTTTCACACCGAGGATTGACTGTCCGATGATCCAGGGCAGGAAGTGAACACTGACAGCAGGGGAAGCATCGTGTTGATCTGTCTGGGAACGTGCCTCTGAGGGGAAAGGGGCGGGAATAAAATCACTTCTTTCAGACACATGTTCATAGTCTCATGTCGTCGGCGAATCCTATAGTGTGCGTGTGTGCGTGTGTGTGTGTGTGTGTGTGTGTGTGTGTGTGTGTGTGTGTGTGTGTGTGTGTGTGTGTGTGTGTGTTGGTTCGGTAAAAAAATTACTTTTTCCGTGTAAGCTGGTGCGATGTAAGTTTGTCTGTCAACTGGTGAGACAATGAATGTATCCATCAACAATCAGGCATTCCATTGAACTATCAATTAAAGATAAAAATCAGTCCACAAGACGTAGACAAAGCGACATAATCTATCTCATTCGGGTCATTTTATAAAGAAGTCCGGCGTGAACGTTGTTTCACTGTGGAAATGTTTCATTTGATAGAGCTCTGCTCCCTTCACTCTGGGAAGAGTCATCAGGACGCAGCACAGACGAACTGTTCACAGGTCTGTCGGCTGTATGTCAAAGTCTGGGTGTCTGCAAATGGTTTTCATGTCCTCCATTCTGCACTGATGTCAGTCCGTCGTTCTGATTATAGTGTGTGTGTGAGAGTGTGTGCGTGTGCATTTTACTTATACATACGATTTATTTCCTGGATGATTATAGTCTTCCCCTCTGTCCACCCTCCCTCAACAGTTCAAATCAAATCAAATCAAATTAAATCAAAATCAAATCAAATCAAATCAAAACACTTTATTAATCCACATGGAAATTAACTTGTGAAATCACGGGCTCGTTGTAAACTTTGACCAAAACAAAATGATCATGCGCAACATAAAAAGAGATTGAAACTGGTCAAATAAGAATTACCCAATAGCTGACGACAACAGCCTATCCCCCACTCCCTCACACACACACACACACACATACTCACGTTAAGACAATAGGGTATTGCACAACAATATTTGCAAATGAAAACATCCAACAAATAATATTATATAGGTATATATTACTAAGATAACATGCGCGCGCGCACACACACGCATACACACACACACACACACACACACACACACACACACACACACACACATGCGCGCGCGCATTCAGACCATAAGGTTATGTACAACAATACATATGTAAAAACATCCAGGAAATAAATCGTATGTATAAGTAAAATGCACACGCACACACTCTCTCGCACACACTATAATCAGTAAATTAGTATTAAGATACATGAAACCCATTTAAAAAAGAAAAAGAAAAAGAAAAAAAAAGAAGAAAAGATGAATAATTGAATTATTTAATATAACAATAACTAGAAAATAGTAATAATAATAATAACAAAAACAACAGTGCATTAAAAGAATGTTCAGCATTACCATTGGATCTCGTTATCAGACCTTTTTTTTCTTTTAGCTTTTAAGGGGAAAATTGTTTCTAAATCATCAGTCAGTCAGCCAATCAGTCAATCAGTGACCCGAAGTGGCAATGACAGAGACAAACCATTACGTATTAGAGAAAGTGGCTGATGAATCCTTTATGAATCCTTCTGATGTATGCATTATGTATCTAAACTGTGAAATGCTTGTCGTTTTTTTCTCGTGTATGTGGTTGTGCGTGTGTTTCTCTTCCCTCTCCCAGTCCATTGTGCTATAAAGAAATGTCATAAAAATATTATAAAAAAAAAGTGTCCAAAGTTTCAATCCGTCCTAAACAAACAGCCAATGTTGTTCTTTTGCTGTTCTTTAAACAGAAGCGGGAACATGAAGGGAAAACGTAACGGATACAGATAACTGGTTTATTACTGTCCGCAGGGAGAATGGTGACGTGTGTTTATCGCACAAGTCGATGGCGGAAAAGAGTGTGTTGGGTCAGTTTTCCCGAGAGTTAACAAAAACAACAACAAACAACAACACAACACAAAACAACAACACAAAACAACAACAACAAAAAAACAGCAAAAAACAAAAGAACCGAACAAAGAAAAACAAACAACCAAAGAAACAAACAAAAAACCCCAAATAACTTAAGACATTTAAAAAGTTTGCGGCTTTTTCCTTCCTGCCCGCCCCCCCCCCCCCTCCGGCCCCCCCCCCCTCTCTCTCTCTCTTCTGAGTTTAACCAATATGTAAGCATTCATTAACATATACAAGAAGCTATGCACCGCAGTTTGTATGTAAACAGTTCGACTTGCCGAGAAGGATGAATTTCATTTTGTGTTTCTGTGTCCTACATTTTGATAACCTTAGAGAAACCTTAGAGAAGAATTATTCCGTGGAAATACTACGTTCATCCATGTGCATTTCGGTTCAGCATTTTGTTTCCATCATCCAGCGAAGAGATACTATGGACTTTGTTACTATGTTTATATAAAGCCTGAA
The DNA here is from genome assembly GCF_041734735.1 of Babylonia areolata. NCBI lineage: Eukaryota > Metazoa > Mollusca > Gastropoda > Neogastropoda > Buccinidae > Babylonia > Babylonia areolata. The sequence continues at coordinate 16,693,543 of NC_134892.1, forward strand.
CACGTTATGCAGTTGCTATGAATTAGTAATACACTGTTAGAGAAATGACTGTTTGTACGTCATAACGATTGTAACCTACTTGCTCATGTCCCTTCAGAATGGACCTATGGTCTTCTGAATAAACATCATTTCATCTCTCTCTCTCTCTCTCTCTCTCTCTCTCTCTCTCTCTCTCTCTCTCATTCTCTATCCACCCCCGCTCTATCTCTGCCCCCTCTCTCTATGTCTATTTCGGAATGGAGGCTGTGATACATCATCACTTCGTCAGTATCAGTATCAGTATCAGTAGCTCAAGGAGGCGTCACTGCGTTCGGACAAATCCATATACGCTACAACACATCTGCCAAGCAGATGCCTGACCAGCAGCATAACCCAACGCGCTTAGTCAGGCCTTCGTCAAACATAGTTAACTCGCCACTGACGTAGAAGGAGAAGAAGGAGAAGGAGAAGAAGAAGATGATGAAGAAGAAGAAGAAGAAGAAGAAGAAGAAGAAGAAGAAAGGCTGTACAAAACGGGCTGAACAATCTTCATGGCCATCAGGACACGGGATCTCCCATCAAGGGGAGGCAGTGGGAACACCTCCAGTAGCAGACAGGGTGGAGGTTCATCACGGGCTCCCAGCTGGGGAGTTGTGATTGCCACTTGTCCTGTCACAGCTGTGGGAAATGTTGGCTGCACCGTCACTCCTCTTGCCGCTCCCTGTGGTGCTTCTCTCTACCTCCTGTCCCTCTGTGCCTTTGTCTCTGTTCCGCTCTGTCTGTCTGTATCTGTCTCCCTGTTCCTGCCCGTCCCTGTTCCTGCCCGTCTCTGTTCCTGCCCGTCTCTGACCCTGTCTGTCTCTGTTCCTGTCTGTCTCTCTCCGTTTCGCTCTCCTCAGTCTCTCTATGTTTCTGTCCCCCATTCTCTGTCTCACACTCCCCCGTCTAGCTCTGATCTCCCCTTTTTTCTCTTTGTACTGTTCTGTTCGAATCATTAAAATAGACTGGGAAATATATTGATAAATAGATAGACGGACATATAGGCATCATTTATTATGATTTCATAGAAACAAACCGATTTTCATTTTAAGAGAGCAGTGGAATAAGCGTAAGAAGAAAAGAACGTTTACAAAGAAATATATATCTAAAAATGAAACACATGCATTGGTCATAATCCAAATGCAAGGGGAGAGAGAGAGAGAGACAGACAGACAGACAAACAGACAGATAGACAGACAGACAGATAAATACAAAGAGGGCATTAATGGGAGGGACCGCAAACCAGCCTCGTTAATACTGAATAATCATCAATACGTCTTTGAATACAGTGGTGCTAATTTGAAAGTTTCATAAGGAAATCATGAAAATTAACTTTTAATTTGTAAACGTTCGGTTCAGTTTTCTTATTGTCAGGAATATGATTCCATAACCAACAGTTCAGAATAAGAAGACTTGATCTGCATCAACTAATGGCTGTAACGGACGGGGCTGTATTTTATGCGAGTGTCGATTATCATTTGAAATGAATATATTCACAAGAGAAGACGGAGCATTACCGTGGAATACATTATACATGAAAAGACATTCATAATACAAACGTTTAGCCCGAAATACAGGAGGTCTGCTTGTTTATAGCCAAGATCTGTCTGAGGGGTTTGATTATCAAAAGGTAGTTAATTCAACAGCTCGTTTGTCAACATTTATCAATGTTGAAAGCAATTTATTACTGGCAGAATCCCAAAGTGTAGAAGCACAGTGCATAATAACTGAATAAATGAATGAATTAATAGTTTCCCTGCTAGTAAGTTTAAATGTTTAGACAGACAGACAGGCAGACAGACGGAGAGAGGGAAAGAGAGAGAGAGAGAGAGAGAGAGAGAGAGAGAGAGAGAGAGAGAGAGAGAGAGAGAGAGAGAGAGAGAGAGAGAAATCGAAATCGAAATCGAAACTTTTTTATTGGGGGAAAAGGAATAGGCACTTATCGGCCTATTTTCATCCTACCCTCGTAAAGAGGAGGAGGAGGAGGTGGAAGAGAGAGAGAAGTAGTATAAAAAAAAAAAAAAAAAAGAGAGAGAGAGAGAGAGATGGGATAAGAGAGAGGGGAGGGGTAGGAGGAAAAGGGGGAGAGAGAGAGAGAGAGAGAGAGAGAGAGAGAGAGAGAGAGAGAGAGAGAGAGAGAGAGAGAGTTTTCTAAATAATCACATGAAAGGGAGAGAGAAGAACAACTAGAAACAGTGACAGAGGGACAGACAGAACAAGCACTCGTTCCTTCACTGCATAGAACTAAACACATACCGATGACCCCAAATACACCACCACAGAGTGCAAACATAAGGAAAACTATAGGATTATATATATTTTTGTATACATGACGAAGTGATGAAAAGTTTTTTTTTCTCCACAGTCCTGTTAATGATGTTGTGTCTGATAAAGATCAGGTGACGAGCTGACCATTAGCCCTGTCAAACTTGGTTGTGGTCAGGAAGAAACACTGTCCTGGGTGACCTCTCTGTGAGGCCCGTGAGAAAACATCCATCACGCTCTCCGTGAGATGGGGGGTGTGGGGAAAGAAATGGGAAGAGAAGGAGGAAAAGGACAGAGAGAGGGCAGGGAAGAGAGTGAGAGGAGGAGGAAAAGGAGAGATAGGGTTAAGGAAGGGAGACAGAGGAGGAGAAGAAGGAGAGATAGGGTTAAGGAAGGGAGACAGAGGAGGAGGAGAGATAGGGTTAAGGAAGGGAGACAGAGGAGGAGGAGAATGAGGGATAGGGTTAAGGAAGGGAGACAGAGGAGAAGGAGAGATAGGGTTAAGGAAGGGAGACAGAGGAGGAGGAGAATGAGGGATAGGGTTAAGGAAGGGAGACAGAGGAGAAAGAGAAGGAGAGATAGGGTTAAGGAAGGGAGACAGAGGAGGAGGAGAATGAGGGATAGGGTTAAGGAAGGGAGACAGAGGAGAAGGAGAAGGAGAGATAGGGTTAAGGAAGGGAGACAGAGGAGGAGGAGAAGGAGAGATAGGGTTAAGGAAGGGAGACAGAGGAGGAGGAGAGATAGGGTTAAGGAAGGGAGACAGAGGAGGAGAATGAGGGATAGGGTTAAGGAAGGGAGACAGAGGAGGAGGAGAGATAGGGTTAAGGAAGGGAGACAGAGGAGGAGGAGAAGGAGAGATAGGGTTAAGGAAGGGAGACAGAGGAGGAGGAGAATGAGGGATAGGGTTAAGGAAGGGAGACAGAGGAGGAGAAGAAGGAGGGATAGGGTTAAGGAAGGGAGACAGAGGAGAAAGAGAAGGAGAGATAGGGTTAAGGAAGGGAGACAGAGGAGGAGAAGGAGAGATAGGGTTAAGGAAGGGAGACAGAGGAGGAAAGAGAATGAGACAGAGATAAGGAAGGGAGACAGAGGAGGAAAGAGAAGGAGAGATAGGGTTAAGGAAGGGAGACAGAGGAGGAGAAGGAGAGATAGGGTTAAGGAAGGGAGACAGAGGAGGAGGAGAGATAGGGTTAAGGAAGGGAGACAGAGGAGGAGGAGAGATAGGGTTAAGGAAGGGAGACAGAGGAGGAGGAGGAGGAGAGATAGGGTTAAGGAAGGGAGACAGAGGAGGAGGAGAGATAGGGTTAAGGAAGGGAGACAGAGGAGGAGGAGAGATAGGGTTAAGGAAGGGAGACAGAGGAGGAGAAGGAGAGATAGGGTTAAGGAAGGGAGACAGAGGAGGAGGAGAATGAGGGATAGGGTTAAGGAAGGGAGACAGAGGAGAAGGAGAATGAGGGATAGGGTTAAGGAAGGGAGACAGAGGAGGAAAGAGAAGGAGAGATAGGGTTAAGGAAGGGAGACAGAGGAGGAGGAGAATGAGGGATAGGGTTAAGGAAGGGAGACAGAGGAGGAAAGAGAAGGAGAGATAGGGTTAAGGAAGGGAGACAGAGGAGGAGGAGGAGGAGAGATAGGGTTAAGGAAGGGAGACAGAGGAGGAGGAGGAGAGATAGGGTTAAGGAAGGGAGACAGAGGAGGAAAGAGAAGGAGAGATAGGTTTATGGAAGGGAGACAGAGGAGGAAAGAGAAGGAGAGATAGGGCTAAGGAAGGGAGACAGAGGAAGAGGAAGAGAGAGAGGGGTAAAGAGAGAGAAAGAGAGAGGTGATAAGAGAGAGGGGGAAGTAGGGGGAAAAGAGAGAGAGGAGGACGAGGACGGAAAAGAGAGAGAGAGCTAACGAGCTGTTTTTGTTGCAGTAAATTCATGTAGCTCAGAAATCCGTAAATTTCTTGAATCCCTTTGTCCGTGCATTGCCTGTGACCTCCGGTCAGTGGAGGGGGTGAGGGTGGGGGCGGGGGCGGGGGAAGGGATGGGGGCTAGGGGGTCGGGGGTGGGTGGGTTGGTGGTGTGAAACAGGCAGGGTGGTGACACCTGAAACCCATGGACACCTTACAGAGTTGGTTTGGTAACTGAGGCAATGTGGACCGTGGACCTTCCACTAAATAATGTATTAACAAGCATCCAAGCAAGAGAATAATAAAAAGATAAATATCTTTAAAAAAAATGAATAAATAAAAAAGAATAAACTGATATAAATAAGTAGATAAATGTGTGAAAGTAAGTAAAAAATGAATACATAAAAGTCGGTAAATGTGTGACAAAGATGACCTGGTGGTTGAGGATAGGTAACAGGATTAAAGGAATGAAAAGGCTAAAGGATTGAAAGATGCTCACACAGACCAGAGACTTGTGCCGGCCTACGGTCAGTATCTGTGTCAAGTCTTGAATCACCAAGCCACTGACTTGGCTGCTAAAAAAAAGAGAAAAAAAAAGCTCTAATTAAAAAGTTCACCACAAACCATCGAACATCGCAACCACTGTGCCGTCAACGACATATCATGGCGTCACTTATCCCCCATCGTCCTGTCCAACACTCTTCTTTCACATCCTTAAATCCCCCTCCCTCCATCCTGTTCACTCCCCCCATCCCCACCTTCTGCTCCTTCCTCCATCCTTACTCCCCCACAGTGTTGGGGGATATGCTTTAACCCTTTACCTCCTGCTACGTTTTCAATGTCACCTTCCTTTAATAACTTGCCTTTGAGGCAGTTCCCTCTCAATCCCCAGCGAACGGAAAGTGAAACTGGAGAAGGGAGTTCTGGTGACAGTTCTCACGCCCGTGGTGTCCCTGGCGACAACGTGTCCCTAATGCAATGATTGTACGGAGAACACAGACTTGGCTTTTACTCTCACAGAAAGGACTCTTTCTGTTTGTGAAAATGGCCGCTGTTAAGGGTATAATGGCTGTGTTTTCAGAATATGAGAACGTCCTTAGATGGTGAAAGATTCAGATGATAGGTGTAAGCATGATTATAATCTCTCATTTTCTCTCCGTCTCTCCACTGTTTTTTGTTTGTTTGTTTTTCCACCACCCCTTCCCCGCCCTTGCCTGTCTCTCTGTTATGACGTCAGTCAGTGTTTCACATTGTTCTACACTGGTAACTCATGAACAGTACACTGAGAGTTATCACCCATGAGAAGGGAGGAGAAGTAGGGGAGGGGTGGGGGTGGGATGAAGAAACCTTGACAACATTTTCAGTGACATACAATGCCAGTGCTTAGAGAAGGGGTGGCGGTAGAGGGGGGCAGTGTGTGGGGCGTGACGAGGCACTGATTAGAGTGGCTGCCTCGTGGGGCCGTCTCCTCCCTCCCTGTGGGGGAGAGATGGCGGGGAGGGGGGGGGGGGGTGAAGGAGCACAAGTGGGATAATGATGGGGGATAGTTCACAGAGAACGCGCGTCAGAGTTGGGGCGGGGGGAAAGTGGGAGACGGGGGAGGAGGAGGTGGGGGATGCGTGACGTGTCAGCCAGTGTAGACCTGCATTGGAGTGTACTTTGTTCCTTCTTTCTTTCTTCTTCTTTCTTCCGTTTTCTCTTTTTCTCCTTTTCCGCCCTTCCCCTTTTGCTTTCTTTTTTCTTTATTCACTTTTTCAGCATTTTTCTTTGTTTATATCTGTTAGTTGAATTGTGTATCTGTGTGCATGTGTCTGTCACCTCTGTTTCTGTTCGAGTGTAAACCTGTGTGTGTGTGTGTGTGTGTGTGTGTGTGTGTGTGTGTGTGTGTGTGTGTGTGTGTGTGTGTGTGTGTGTGTGTGTGTGTGTGTGTGTGTGTGTGTGTGTTTAGTGTGTGTGTGTGTGTGTGTGTGTGTGTGTGTGTGTGTGTGTGTGTGGATGCCCGGGGAGGACAGGCGGCAGGGGCGGGTTGTGTTACCCAGAAACGCAACCAACGCCAACCAAGAAGCTCCGTGACACTCCATGGCTGTCCCACCCCGTTCTCTGCCCCTTTGCTGTCCCCACCCCGTTCTCTGCCCCTTTGCTGTCCCACCCCGTTCTCTGCCCCTTTGCTGTCCCACCCCGTTCTCTGCCCCTTTGCTGTCCGTTCTCTGCCCCTTTGCTGTCCGTTCTCTGTCCCTTTGCTGTCCGTTCTCTGTCCCTTTGCTGTCCGTTCTCTGTCCCTTTGCTGTCCCACCCCGTTCTCTGTCCCTTTGCTGTCCGTTCTCTGTCCCTTTGCTGTCCCACCCCGTTCTCTGCCCCCTTTGCTGTCCGTTCTCTGCCCCTTTGCTGTCCCACCCCGTTCTCTGCCCCTTTGCTGTCCCACCCCGTTCTCTGCCCCTTTGCTGTCCGTTCTCTGCCCCTTTGCTGTCCCACCCCGTTCTCTGTCCCTTTGCTGTCCCACCCCGTTCTCTGCCCCTTTGCTGTCCCACCCCGTTCTCTGCCCCCTTGCTGTACTCCACCCGTTTCTCTGCCCCTTTGCTGGTCCCACCCCGTCCTCTGCCCCCTTGCTGTCCACCCCGTTCTCTGCCCCTTTGATCTGTCCCCACCACGTTTTCTCTCGTCCCTTTGCTGTCCCCACCCGTTCTCCCCCATTTGCTGTCTCCACCCGTTCTCTGTCCATTTGTGTCCTCACCCGTTCTCTGCCCCTTTGCGTCCTCACCCCGTTCTCTGTCCCTTTGCTGTCCCCAACCCGTTCTCTGTCCCTGTGCTGGTCCCCACCCAGTTTCTCTCCCATTTGCTGTCCCCACCCCGTCTCTGCCCTATGCTGTCCCCACCCCGTTCTCTGGTCCCTTTCTGTTCCCCGCCCCGTTCTTGCCTTGTGTCCCACCTTCTTGCTTGATTCTTGTCCTTCTTCACTTCCGTCTTTGTGTATCCGTTCTCTGTTGGAGTGCCAACGTTCGTCTTGCGAACAGCGTTCATCGCCCTGCGCACCGCTTGCCCGTTCTTCCTTCTCTGTCTTGCTGTCAGTTGTGGTCCAGTCTCGCCCGCGTTGCTCCCCAACCGTTCTTGCCCCCGGGACACGCATCATCTGCTTTGCTGACACGATGTTTCTGTTTGTGTCCAGCCGGTTTCAGCTTGCTGTGCAGTTGCCCCTTGTTCCGTTTTTGGCGCCATTCTCGACGCGTCACCTTCTCGGTTTCTGTCCTTCTCTGCCCCGATTGCTGTCCCACGTTTTGCCACCTTGTGTACTCGTTTTGCCCCTTGTGTCGTTGACCTTTGCTGTCACCCGTCTGCTTGCATGCCACGTTTGTGTAGTTCTTTGCTGCCATCAGTTTTGTTTTCTTCCCCCGCCTGTCTTGCTTCCAACCCCAAGTTACTCTGTCCTTTGCTGTCCGTTCTCTGTCCCTTTGCTGTCCCACCCCACCGCCTGCCTCCTCCCCCAACCCCTCACCCACTCGTTACCCCCTTTTCATCCCTTCATCAAACTTATCTCACCGTTTCATGGACATCTACACACAGACCAGGGATGATGTTTCCATCCCCAGGAAATAGAAGATCCGGAGAAGAAGAAGGAGAAGAAGAAGAAGGAGGAGGAGGAGGAGGAGGAGGAGAAGAAGAAGAAGAAGAAGAAGAAGAAGAAGAAGAAATGCAGAATATTTTCCGTTTAAGTTTCAAGAAGGCTTCAAAGAGTGCGGACTTCTGTACACTTCATCCCGGGTGAGTGGGGAGGAGAAGGTGCCTGATGTCTGTATGGTCAGGCTTTGAGAGAAAAGAAAAGGGAAAAAAAGAAGAGAGAGAGAGAGAGAGAGAGAGAGACAGACAGACAGACAGACAGACAGACAGACAGACAGTGAGAGACAGAGAGAGAGAGAGAGACAGACAGACAGACAGACAGACAGTGAGAGACAGAGAGAGAGAGAGAGAGAGAGAGAGAGAGAGAGAGACAGACAGACATACAGACAGGAACTGGAACAAAGGGATAAAGACAGACAGAGAGAACTGTATGTGACAGGGAAGAAGACAAACGTTCTCTCTCTCTCTCTCTCTCTCTGTCTTTCTCTGTTGTTTCTCTGTTGGCAGACAGAGGGTCGTCCACCTCAGATGGGTATCGACGTAAAACCCGAGCATAACTCTCTCTCATTCCCTCCCTCTGTAGTCCCCCCCCCTTCCCCTCTGGCGAAACCGTCTCAGCTCAGCTGGGTGTCACGCTGAACCAGATGTGGACCTCGGTGTTCTTTATGAAGCCACTTGCTGTGGGCGGATCTGTGACGGGTGAGGAGTGGAGAGGTGAAGGAAACTGGAGGTGATGATAGCGATGTGGGGAGAGGTTTCTTTTTCTGCTCTTTTTTTTTTTTTTTTTTTTTTTGGTTGGTTGGTTGGTTGGTTGTTTGAAGGTTTCCGGATTACAGTGACTGTTGCCCACACGTGACGGGAAAGAGAGAAATGGGTCAAAAAGAAAGACTTGAGATTAACAACAACAACAACAACAACAGCAGCAGTAGCAACAACAACAAAAACAACAACAACAACAACAACAAACCCCCCACTCTCCAAGCCGTCCTCAAAATGCATGAGACACATTATAAAAACGCTAGAAAGGACAGTGTGCAATCCATTCACTTTATCTATGGCCCAGCGGATCGCAATGTCGCACAAAATATGAATGTCCTTTTGGGGACCCTGCTTTTGACGTGACACTGTGAATAATGACGGCTGCATGCTATAATTATATATATTTTGCATGCAGCATATTTTTACCTGCCCAGTTTTACCTGATTTTACCTGACTTTTACTGACTGGTTGCTATTTAATCAGCCTGTGAAGCTTTCATTTCTGTACCTTTGCCTGAAAAGGCTGTTTTTACGGCGAAAATTTGCTGCTTTTTACGAATACAAGTTTTAAAGACACGCAGAGCCCACTGTTGTTGATATTTTTATATTTCACCGGTCTCGGTATTTACGTCAGTGCTTTCTGCAGGAGCGGAGCCAAGGACACGAAGAGAGTGTGAACTATTTGTATATATATATATGTCTCTCTCTCTCTCTCTCTCTCTCTCTCTCTCTCTCTCTCTCTCTGTAGCTTCCCTTGCTTGGCAGCCAACAAGACGCTCCGATCTCCAGCACAGTAAATTATTGCAGTTTTTGTGAAGATTGTGCCCAACATGCCTGTTGAAGGACTCCCATCGACGCTGGAAAGCATGCAAAATGTTATGCTGCAGGACATGAGGCTGTTCTCTTTTAAAATCGAAGGCAGAGGTGATCAAACTGTCGTCGTTCTCAGAATGACAACTACCGGTCGGCCCCCTGTTGCACAAGCTGAAGACTACAGTGCTGCTGTGTATCGCCGAAAGTGTCCGTCACAGATCATCAGAGACAAGAGGAGAGCCGAAGTATACAGACAGAACCAGGAGAAAAAGGCAAGTGGACGTGAATCGTCTCCTTATGGTTTATTTTTGCCAATCCCTCCCAGTCTTTTCTATACCGCTGACAACACTGACACGCTGACATCTTTTCATGCCGACATGTCTGTGTACGACGACCACCACCCTCCCCCTGCACCCCTGTCATCGAGCGACGCACAGCGACATGACACACGGCGACACAAATTCACGTGCAGTGACAGTCCTCCACGATGAAGCCACTGGTGCAGACAGACATTGCGGTGCAGAAATGTGTGAGTTGGACGAAATTGGCACGACTCTGACGCCCCAAAACACGAATATTGTTGACCCAGATGTGGATAGCTCTCAACAAGACAGTGAACTTTCTGAACAGAAGCATGTTGATGTTCCGCCTGATGTCTGCCGACAGATTAT